>NC_085009.1:7281843-7309343 GCF_963854185.1 Sardina pilchardus | reverse complement strand
TACAATACCACAAATGATTTTACTCTACTTAACTGACCCTAGGCAGATGGGTTGGGCCCTTGAGTCGTGGATCTGTCTGAGGCTTCTTCCTATATATATCTCCAATTCTAAGGAGTTTTTCCTTGCCCCTGTTGCTCATGGGCTCTCTTTGAAGGTTTGACGCTCTGTGAAGCGCCTTGAGACATGTGTAATGTTTTGGCGCTCTATAAATAAAATTGAATTGAATTGAATTGAAGGGGTTTAATATGTGTAGACAAATGCCATATTGGCATTACTAACTGACCCCATACATTTATATGGAGGACTCCATAGTGGTAGAACCAATCCATGGTAGTTTTTAGCTTCTGACGCTGGAGTTTAGTGCCTCTGCTAAGCGTTAGCATCAGCCTTACCTCTCATAGGGGACTTCATGGCGGCCTCCACCATGCCGACCAGCAGCTGCAGGCTCTTGGGGTCCTGGGCCAGCCCAGAGGCGAAGGCAGCCAAGGCGTCGGCATGGCGACCCAGGTACTGAAGGGCAACACCCTGTCGGAAGTATGCCTATGAGGAGAGAAGGGAGGAGAAAAACAAGAAAGTGAGTTAAGTTAGTTAGCATAGCAGTTGATGGATTCGAGGCCTCTTTGATGAGTCATCACGAGGCAAGTCTCTGTCGACGGCAGCAGCTGTAGCGTCTCTCTTTAAACGTAATTAGAGAGGTTTTCAAATAATGAAGATGTCTTCCAGATTTATTACCACAGCTCCCATGATTGCCCCCCTTCCAAAAAAAAAAAAAATTAGCGTAATCAGTTGTCCTTCACAGCACAAATCCCTGTAGCTGCTCTACTGATTCCCCTTACAAACACATTTCACTGACGACTGTGTTTCCGTCCTGGTTAATTGGGGTATATATTAAATATAAGCGCACGCAGTGTAAACAAGATGGTTGATGAATTACTAACAAGTCTCCTATTGTTCAGTATTCATGAGAACATTTATGTCTGTGTTTACTGCAGGGAATCCTTTGGCGTACAAAGTTGTCAGTGTTGGGATTTGGGGCCTGCCGAAAACTTAGAGGAAGGCGAGGCGGCACTGTTAAAAATAATATGGCGAAATGATCCTTTAATGCCAAACACTGCCACAGCGGTAGTCTGCGAGCATATTTTTCATTAGCGTGCGTAAATCCAGTCAAAACACTCAGCCAACGCGGATCAAATGAGACATTCGATTTCCTGGCCGCAGCGCCTCTATGACTGCGGGCCGTTCGGAGCATTACATTTAGCTTGATCAAAAGGAGCCCAAAGTCGCTCCTCGGTGAATTCCAATCTGTCCGACTTATCCTGACGCAAGGGCGGGGAATTCGACACCGCGGAGACAAGGGATATCAAAGCGGCCGCCAAATCTAATTTTCCGAAAGCGAAACCTGTCCGAAATTATTGGGAATATACAGGAAATTTAATAAATGTAATATTTGTGAAAGTTAAAGAAGGGGAGAGGGGGGGTGGGAGTGATGCTGGTAGAGAGTGGCAGGAGATGAAAACACAAGCAGACAGATTTTCATCTTATTCTCCCTCAGCCGCTAACCCCGAGAGACCGGCGCGCTTCAAAATATTTACCCTAGTTTTGCTTCTCTGCTCGAGTCGGGGAAACCTTCTCTCTGTGTGCTTGTGTCCCTCCTCTCTCAGTCAACACAAGCACACACAATCCCACGCACACACACACGCACACACACACGCAAACACACACACACACACACACGCGCGTGCACACACATGCACACACACACACACACACACACACACACACGCGCGCACACGCGCACACACACACACACACACACACGCACACAGAGCAAGGGAGGAAAAGAGAGGGGTAGAGAAAGCACTAACAAAACACACACACATCTCTCCTCAACTCCCCAACCATCACTATGTGCATACTAAATATAACAAGAACACACACTCCCACACACTCGCAGACTTCAAGGGCCGTCACCTCCTCCTTGCTCTCTCCCACCTCTCCAACCACAGCACACATAATCATCAGTGATAAACTAGCGCTGGGGCCTTGCAGCCTGCACTACAGAGCTAGCTGCTGTACTGTAGGATTTACAACCGCGGCTGCTGGACCAACGTTTGGCTAAATATTACAAGGGGCTAAATTGCCGTTAGCATAACGAGGCACCCCTCATTAGTGCCCCGGAGGACCCCTCAAGCATCCCCTGGCAAGGGTGTGTGAACGTGTGTGTGTGTGTGAGCGTGTGTGTGTGTGTGTGCGCGCATGTGTGTGTGTGTGTGTGCGCAGGACACACGGGGTGGGACGGTGGGCCAAATTAGACATGACACTGAATTTATGGGCGGCGGTAATTAATTTGGCTCTCCTGGTCGCGGGGCGCCGCGCTGATTGCCAATCTCTCTCCCCCCGCGCGCTCCTGACCGCTCCTGACCGCTCATGGGCCACGCCTGGGCCACGGCGGAGCCACGGAGGAGCCGGCGAGGAGGCGCGAGGAGGAGCGAGGGCCCTACCAGATTAGATTGGCCACATTAACCTCTGCACCGGGCCTGTCGCTACGGCACCGGGGTGGGAATGCTAGTTAAATGTGGACGCCGAATGACACTTTAAGTATAAGGCAGAGAGAGAGAGGGGGAGTGAGAGAGAGGGAGGGAGAGAGAGAGGGAGGGAGAGAGAGAGGAGGAGAAATAGAAGCAGTGGAACTTACTGTAAAAGGGTATAATTACTTAATACACGAGCGCAGAAATAGATGAGAAGAAAAAGCTAGTGATAGAGAGAGATGGAGCAGAAGTAAAAGAGGAGAGGTTGTGAAGGGGAAGGCAGAGGGGAGAGAGAGAGAGAGAGAGAGAGAGAAAGAGAGCTTTAATCCATATAACAGAATGCTACAGTGGAGGAGACAGACAGAGAGAGGAATTGAGGAACAATGCGCGATGGAAGACGTGAATAAAGGATGACAGATTTGGAAGAGGTTGGTGAATTTGTGGGAGAGGGGGCAAAATGGAGAGGGGTGGGGAGGGAAAGAGAGAGAGAGGAAAGGGAAGAGGGGAAGACAGAGAGAGGAGAGGAATGGAGAAGAGAAGAGAGGGGGGAGACCCTGAGGGAGCTGAAGACATTCAGAATCACATCTCTCTTTGATTAAATTTACTGCTTTTGGAGATATTTCTTTAAAACTCCCTGAGTAATAGAGAGAGACAGAGAGAGAGAGAGAGAGAGAGAGAGAGAAGTAGAAGAAGAAAGAAAGGAGAACAAAGAAGAGAAAAAAGATTGAAAAGAGATATTGGGTTCCCCTGATGTCTTTTCCTGATCCATATGCAGGGGAGAGGAGTGAAAGGGCATTTAAATATTGCAGAGCTGAGCAGGTGAATTAATGTATATGTTGAAACAGCGCGGGGCCCGCATGACAGCGTCAATGCACAGCTGTGCAGCCTTCACAAAACCACACCTTTTTCATCAATCTCACACGGCTGTTACAGTCAATTACATGCATGCATAAACACACACACACACACACACACACACACACACACACACACACACACACATTTTGAATCCCATAACACTTCTAGGCTCACATGGTTCAGTGCTCATATTGATACCTGAGCATATGAGCAGACACACACACACACACACACACACACACACACACACTAACACACAAACAAACAATGACAACAGCAAACAAACAAAAAGAAAACACACGCAAAGCACTCCAACCCCAAAACGCAGTGACAATCCACCTCCGAGGGCCTCTTCCCTCTCCTCTCCCCCCACCCTCACCACCACCCACCCTTCCTCGAACGCAGGCTAACGAGGCTAATGGCACGCATTAGCATTTCCCTTCATTTTCACGCTCAGTCAGCACACTCCTCATCCAGCACACACACACACTCCGCCGCAGCCATCTAAGGACACGTTCTCCAAGCCCCTCACCCTCAAGGCAAAAGAGATTTTTCAGATGCAAAGTTAGATGGAAGGTACTAGCGGAATAACTTAGCTTAGCGCTGAGTGATTACCGGGCCCTTGGCCGGGGTAACGCTTTTTTGGCTGTGTTGGGAGTGCTATTGCAGAGGGAAGTTGGGTGTTTCAGAAGTACGTGGGGAGAGAGAGAGAGAGAGAGAGAGAGAGAGAGAGAGAGAGAGAGAGAGGAGGGCCCGTGGAGAATAGGGAGAGGAGAACTCTCACACGCCGCCCCAGGCCCAAGAGGGCGAGGATGGCGGCTGGCGGTGAACTGTGAGATTCAGAGAGTCTTCAGACAGGCTAGTGATTGAAGCTAACTTCTATCTCTCTCTCTCTCTCTCTCTCTCTCTCTCTCTCTATTCCCGATTTCTCTCCAAACCAACACTTGCCCCCCCATCTTGCTCTCTTTCTTTCGTTCGCTCTGTCTCTCTCCTTTCCTCTCTCTCTCCCTCCCTCTCCCTCTCCCTCTCTCTCTCTCTCTCTCTGAGGCAAAGATTGTGCTGATTCTGCGGAAGCGAGCACATCAACAGCAGGTTGGTGGGGTGTTTTTACCCTCTGGGTGAGTTCCCTCAAACTGTGCACAGTCTGTGTGCATGTGCATGTGCATGTGCATGTGTGTGTGTGTGTGAGTGTGCGTATGTATGTGTGAGCAAGACGAGAGAAATATCATGTGTGTGTGTGTGTGTGTGTGTGTGTGTGTGTGTGTGTGTGTGAACTGGGGAAAGAAAGGGGGTGCGAGTGATAAAAGAGGCTTGTCTTGTTTCTCTGCATTTTTAATATTTAATGATTGCTTGTTTGAAGTGGTTTTAAATATTCATCTCTTCCCCTCTTCTCCTTTAAGAGAAAGAAGTTTTTTATAAAAAAGGAGGGGAAATGATACCAAAAATGATCCTAAAACACCCACCGCCTCCTCTCCTCCCTGCAGTTCCATTTTAACCCGTGTGAATCATTTAGAGTTCCCACAAGACGCAGCCACACTTAAGGAGGCTGGTATCCGCTATCCAAACACATACACAGCTTTGAATAAAGATATGGGGGGGGGAGAGACTAGCATATTATTGGTATTAGTTTGAAAATACTGGGGTGTGTCTGATTTGTGTGTTATTGTGTGTTGTGTGTGTGTGTGTGTGTGTGTGTGTGTGTGTGTGTGTATGTGTGCATGGGTGGATGTGTGTGTGTGTGTGTGTGTGTGTGTGTTTGGGGGATGCAGGAGGTGAGAGTGTATGTGTGTGTGTGTCCGAGTGTGTATGTCTGATGTGTTTGTTGTAGCATCGTACCCAATGGAGCGATGGCATGTAGGACCCCTGCCAGCATTGTAATGGAGTTCAAATCTGTCTGTCACCCTCACATACACTCGCTCTCTCCCACACAAACACACTCCCCCACACACACACTCCCACACACACACACACACACACACACACACTTCACTCTGCTGTGCACTGGGCCCCGCAGTGTTGCGGCGTGGCCCCCTCCGCCCGTAGCGTCTCATCCAGTGAAATGTCACCGGCGGAGTTAGCACAGGGCTAATTAACGCTAATGGCCTCCACAGCCCCGAGACTACGGCGGGCCTCCTCGTCGCCCCTGCACGCTCCACTTCGATTGCCTTTTTAATTGCTAGGTGCTTGCTTTCCCCCTTCCCCTTCCCCTTCCCTCACCGTGCCTTGCCTTTGCCTTGCGTTGCCTTGCCACCACCACCACCACCACCACCACCACCACCGCCCCCCACCGCCCCTCCAGCCTGACCCAGAAATGTCAGCCCCAGACCTGGGCGCCACGACGCGCCGCTCCCCCTCGTCCCTCCTCTTTAGATGTTGGCAGCCGGAGCTCAAGGTGACACACACGGCGAGATGCAGTGTGCACAAAATGTCAACTGCTTAATTTAATGTTTGTGCGGCGCGTCGGGGCCGGGGATGTAGTTCGGGAGCGGCGGGAGAGGAAGGGAGGGAGGAGGAGAGAGGAGGGGAGGAGGGGTGGAGGTGAGGGAGGGAGGGAGGGAGGAATGGATGGAGGGAGGTCTTGAGAAATCAGCTGGGAGATTTAGAGTAAGGGAGAGGGAGGGAGAGGGAGGAAGAGAGAACAAGCAGCAGACTTAATGGTGCAGAGAGGCAACTGGAGTCCCACAAAGTACACACACACACACACACACACACACATATTGCATACGCACACAAACACGCACCCACAGCCAAATGCAATGAATTACAAGTGAACACTTTGCAATTATGAGGCCAGCGCAGTGAGTCTCATTAACCTTAAGACGTGGTGGAATGACTGCACAGTTCCCATACTCCACTGCTCCCTCTCTCTCTCTCTCTCTTCCTCTCTCTCTCTCTCTCACCCTCTCTCTCTCTCTCTCGGAGATGAAATACTGCTGAAATGGTGGGGACCCAGATTCATGGTGGCGGTTAGCTGTAATAACCGGGGCCTGAGAGTCTCGGCATGGGGCCGCGCAGGTGCTAATGAGTCGCCAGTCGCTCGTGTCCTCTACACAAAATGAAGGGGCAAAAGAGAAGCCATGTTGGCTCTAACTCTTCTCCCAGGAGTCAAATATTTACTCTGTGTAATAACCTGCTCCAACAGGTAGGCGACTACTTAGCATTTTCTGTGTCGCTATCAAATTCGAGTTAGAGCTTTTCATTTCAAATCAGGTGCAGAGCAATCAGCTTATTGAAATATTCATCGCAACTACAGGGGAATGTCAAATAGTAATTACTAGATTCACCCCAAAACATATAATTATTACATGAAACGGAGTATCCGACTTGGAATTAGACATCATCAGGCAAATGATTTATTTGAGCCAGAACCTGTCAGAAGAAAGGGCATACTGGTGCTCATAGAGAAGAAGCTCTATCTATTTCTATTTCTAAGTTCTATTTCCTCTTCTGTTGTAGCACATGGTGTTGTAGCACATGGTTTATGGAGCCATGTTTAAGTGCTGTTAGTGTGTCGGAGAGAGTATGTGTGAATGATGTGTGATGATTAAGGATCTCTTCATGTAAATGTATATACAGTATAAGTGAGTCACAAAGAGGAGCTGGTGTGTGTGTGTGTGTGTGTGTGTGTGTGTGTGTGTGTAAATATATCTCTATGTGAGTCTTAAAGAGCAGTTGATGTGTGTGTGAGTGTGAGTGTGTGTTTATTTATGTGTGTGTGTGTGTGTGTACGTATATATGAATGTGTGTGTGTGTATATGTGTGTGTGTGTATGAGTGTGTGTAAGAGAGGAGTGTGAGAGACAGGCGTGCGTACGTGCACAAGTCCGCGTACGTGTGTGTGCGCGCGCGCGCGCGAGTGTGAGCATGTGTCCGCACGCGGCCATGCGTGTACTTTTCCGCTCCTGACACATCACTTTGCGTCGTCTGGCGCGCACGGCTGCCGCCGGCCATCGATCGCCGCGGTGTACCTGTCACGGCGGTGAGGGGCGCGCGACGAGGCGAGCGGCGAAAGGTCAGCCGCCAGAGCGCCCGTAATCAATGGCGCGGCATTCAGCGCCCAGTCAAGTGCCAGCGCTATCGCTTTCGAAAACGCCGGCCAAAAATAATTAAGGGAGACAAAGGGGCTTTTTTTTCGCCACGGAGAAAAGGGTTACACGCACACAATCTGGGAGGTGTCAACCATTGTGCGCAGAGACATTAGCAAAAGACTGACCTAGGGAAAGTGTGAGAGAGAGAGAGAGGGGGAGAGAGAGAGAGAGAGAGAGAGAGAGAGAGAGAGAGAGAGAGGTGCAACCGCCTTTTACTGGATCATTCCTTAACCCATGAAATCATGACGGGTCTCATACAAAGCCAAACGCCATACAAACAAAAGACTGACCTCGGGAAAGTGTGTGTGTGTGTGTGTGTGTGTGTGTATGTGTGTGTGTGTGAGAGAGAGAGAGAAAGAGAGAGAAAGAAAGAAAACAAAGGCAGCAAACAATGCTGCTGATTCATCGAAACGATAGCTCCAGTGCATGATGTCATCTGTGCGTTATGTTGCAAGGTGCTCACTGTTTCCAGATCAGCTCGCACAGTCTGGAGCGTGCATCTGCCATTTTTGGTAGTGACATATTGCATGTTTCTCTTCCACATGCACACGCAACCATGTAATCGCATTTCAAGCTCCCCAGCTGCCTTGACCATCCGTTGACTCTGCCCCCCCCCCCCCCCCCCCCTCTCTCTCCCTCTCTCTCTCTCTCTCTCTCTCTCTCTCTCTCTCTCTCTCTCTCTCTCTCTCTCAGCAGCCTCTCTCTCCTCTCTCCTTCTCTCCTTCTCTCTGCGTCAGTCCTGCGCCCTTTCAACCTTCCCCTTCCCAAAACAGGAAGTGGAGCTCCTTGCTCGCTCGCTCGCTCGCGCGCGCTAAAGGCGCCAAGTTAATGAGTCGCCGCGGCGACACTTGTGCCCCTAACCAACCATCGCGCGGGAGCAGGACCCCGGTCGGCCCAATCCGTGGCCCGTGCTCCTCCATCTTCATTTGTGTGCCTGTAATTGGCTCTGACGGCCAGCTCAAGCGTGGCAGAGGGAACAGCCGTCGCTGTGTAAACAAAGCCACATGTTCCCCAAACGGGGGGCCGCGTGCCCCATTCCAACTCCGGATGAGGACGAAAGAGGGGCGGGGGGGTCGGGGAGGGGGGGGGCGATGCTGTACCAATCCCTCGGCGTGGCACCTGCTGGGGGCGAGGATGTGCCAGCGCTCTTCGGGGGAAGAGGGGAAAGTCGAGCCAAAGTTGCGCCACGCCGAGGACACGAGAGTCGCTAGTTTCCTGGTTCACTTTGCGGACACCAGCAAGACAACGCGAGACGTGCTTTAAGTCCTGTGCCGCCGCGAACGACAACAAAGCCAAGTCATTAGTCGAGCCATGCGCGTGGACATACCCCGGGCCAGGGAGTGAGTCTTATTGGACACACAGGGAATGGAAATGCTGCCATTTTGTCCTCACTCCAGTTGAGCCCCCATATTGGATTTCTTTGAGTCTGACAGCAGCCTTTTCTTGGAAAGAGAAGCTTTTTTTCCGGCTCTTTCTCACCCACTATGCCGGTGAATGGTGACCAATTCCCAAAGGTCACCGCCATTCTGCTGGATAATTACTTTTGTGCTACACTGACAAACAGCATGGGTGACTACTGAGAAGAGATTGAGAGGATTTTCCCCCCCCCACCCCCCGTTCTTTTTCATTTTTAGCCGCACTAGGCCCTGGGCATGTTATTCAGGGAATACCTGGGAACAGGTTTTTGGCGGCACCACGTGAAGCCATTTTCTCCACTATGTGCCGATGGCCTGGCACGCGTTTCGTTTAATTTGATAGTCTGGGATTCCTGCTGAAGGGGCTTCCCAGCCACTCGGAGCTCCATCTGCCGTCCGTTCGTCCTCCAGGCGGTAGCGACGGCCAGCCAGCCAGCCAGCCAGCCAGCCGGTCGGTCGGCCGGTCGGACGGTCAGCCCGCCCGGGCTCCGGCGCCGCTCGGCTGATCGCACCGACAGGAAATCAGGCATGATGGACCAAAGGCCCGTCACGTCACCCGGCCGACAGCACCAAATTGGAGAGGAGCGCGGAGAGAGCCGCGAGCGAGCCAGGGAAGAAGGTTCCGGAGAAATATTAAGGTGGAAGGATGGGGAGATGGAGACCGAGAGAGAGAGAGAGAGAGAGAATGAGAGAGAGAGGGAAGGAGGGAGGGAATGGCTGGGAAGAAAGAGAGAGAGAGACATGGAGGACAAAAATGAGCAATTTCAGGGCAAGTGAATAAAAGGATAGTGGGTGAGCAAGAGAGACAGAGCGTGCGAGAGAGAAAGAAAGAAAGAAGGGGATTGAATTCAGTGGGGAAAGAGGTGTAGTCTGGAGAGAGAGAGAGAGAGAAAGAGAGAGAGTAAGTGAAGAGAGGCAGGGATTGAATTTAACAAGGGCGATGGGAACAAAAGAGGGGAAAGCCAGCAGACAGATCAAATTCACACCACCGTCGTTCTCACCAAAAAAATTCATCTCCACTCCCGACCGCGGGTTAACCGAGCGCCACATGCCACACGCCACGCACACTGTACACCAGATATGAATGGCACCGACAGGAACACAAGACGCTATATACGTGTTCCCAGCGGAGCGCTGGGCGGAATGAACCCGGTGCAGCGCCAATTTAAGAGCAGGATGAGCCTCCGCGTCGCGCCTCCCTCTTCCCCGCAAAAAACCCGCTCCCTCAGGTCCTGGGCGCATTACACGCTCTGGCACACCAATCCGGCGCCTGTAAATGAAGCTAATCGCCGCACGCAAGCTCAGCGTCTTTCTCGATCACTTGATGAAAAGAAACGATTTCCAGAAAGGATTATAATATAGATTAAAATACATATCGGGGCTCTCTCTTCTTACCCCCCCCACCCCACTTCTCCTCCCGAACTTCATTTTCCTTGAGCAATAAGCCATCCGTCACGGCTTGGGAATTCTGGGATAAAGAGAGTTTCCTTGCCTGCGGGCATCTATCCGATACACAAGCGCGCGGGAACACAATTACATGATGATGGTCTTAACGGAGGTATAGAAGAGCAGTTTCACGCTACACTGTTTTCCATACTCCTTCACGACCGATACCCCAGTAGCCAGCAGCAACAGGAACCACCTTTTGACTTTGCTTTGAAAAAAAAAAACAACTATTTTTCTCCCCTGATATTTTGAACATCAGGCCTGAAATGAATTAAATTCAAATTGGGTCGTTCCCTTGACCTACAGCGCGTCATATGAGAGAAGTCGAGGCAGTCCCTAACGTTTCTGAATTTCCGCTTTTACTCAAAAGGGAAAGGGATGCAATGAGTCACTTCAATCTGGACCGAAAGCCAGGTTTCGCGCTAACGTGATTTCGCTAACCTCCCGGGCGCTGCAACAAGGTCTTGGGCCAGGAAGATAAAGCGCATCACATCTGGCCTCCCTCTTAATGAGGATAGTTAATATTCGCACAACCTTGGTGGACATAAAAGAGTTGATATTTTTCAAATTTGAAACATCAAACCGGCTTGTTTTGCTCCTCACCTCAGCGAGGGACAAAAGGGCCGGACTGAAAAAAGCAGCTAATTAAATGTCCTGCTTGTGAGCGCGTCCTTAACAGCAGACGCCCGCAGCTGGGCCTCCACTCTGATCTGAGAACAGTCCGCCATGTTGATCAAACAGCCATTCATCTATTTGTAGTCAGATATGAAGGGGGGAGGGGGAGGGGAGGGGTTATCTGCTTTCTGCCTTGAATTTTGCAAATGGGTTAATTAATACGTTCCAGAGCCGTGTGTGCCCAGCATTGCCATGCGAGCCTCATTGATCGTAGCAGTCGGCGCTATCAGTCAAATCTCTCTGTCTGTCTCAATTTTCTCTACTCCGACATGCTCCCTCTCCAATCTTTCCCACTGTCTGACCCACTACCCCCACTCTTCCTCTACTCCTCCTCCTCCCCTCTCTCTCTCTCTCTCTCTCTCTCTCTCTCTCTCTCTCTCTCTCTCTCTCTCTCTCTCTCTCTCTCTCTCTCTCTCTCTCTCTCTCTCTCTCTCTCTCTCTCTCTCTCTCTCCCTGTCTTCCTCCATTCCTAAATAAGAGGGGCACTGTGTTCTCAGATAACATTAGGTCTGGGCTAAGTGCGGGATGGAGAACGACTCGGCGAAATTACACCCTTTGATGAGTTGCCACTGGGAGTTATGAACAGTGAGAAAAATGGAAGGGGAAAAAAGAACATGAAATGGAGATGAGAAAGAGAGAGCACCCCCCCACCCCCCCCCACCCCCCCAAAAAAAGAAAACCCACGAAAAAGGCCATTTGGGACGTGAGATGCGTGCGAGGTGTTTGCTAATCAACACCAGCGCACGTTCTACCCACCAGATCACAAAAGACTAATGGTTTCATTAAAAATGTGAATTGTCTGAATCCAGCCGTGCAAGACGTCATGTATTGCCAAGCCTATCTTACAGACAGGGTTTAATGACAGACCGCCAGAAAACTACTTTTGTGTGGCAGTCACGAGTATCTTGCATACACATTTCATACAATACAGTCGAGCAATTACCCAGACAATGGGTTTGTTTGGCAATGAAAAGAATGATTGATCGGGAAAAAAGAGCATTTTTGACAGGTTTTCTCTGTTGAAAGGTAAACCATTTTATGAAAGGTAAATAATCACAGATAATGGCCAAAGCTGTGCTGTTTGCATTGTATGACGGCTGGCATTTTAGAAGGAAAGTGTGTGTGTTTGTGTGACAGTGTGTGTTTGTGTGTGCATGTGCATGTGTTTGTGTGTGCGTGTGTGTGTGTTTGTGTGACAGTGTGTGTTTGTGTGTGCATGTGCATGTGTTTGTGTGTGCGTGTGTGTGTGTGTGTGTGTGTGTGTGTGTGTGTGTGTGTGTGTGTATGTGTGTGTTGTGCTTATGTGCATGTCACAGATAAAGTCCATTAAAAGTCCAAGGAGACGGGGGGGGGGGGGGGGGGGGGGGCAAGCAGAAAGACTTGATGGACAAGAAAAAGCATTAACAGGAGCACCTCCTCTGCTCCTCTCACGCAAAGACACGACCTGCACTCCCATTCACTTCTCACCACCACCGCCTGGTTACACTCTCCTGTCTCTCCCAACATGGAGCCAACACACACCACCCAGGGACAGAGAGAGAGACAGAGAGAGAGAGGGAGAGAGAGAGAGAGAGGGAGAGAGAGAGACACACAGAGAGACTGAGAGAGAGAGACACACATGTCCCTGCATCAGCCAAGAAAAGTAGGATACAAGACTGCTTCCGCACATATGGGTACACACACACACACACACACACACACACACACACACACACACACACACACACACACACACACACACACACACACACACACACACACACACACACACACACACACACACACACACACACACACACTAACAAAACCACCTCAGGTCTAGGTCAGTGGCAAGGTTAGGGTCTGACATCCTTATCAAAACCATTCCAAGCCAGTAAGTGCTTTTAGCATGCCATGTTTAGATGTTTCCTGCCAACATAAAGACAACCACAAGGTTTTTCTACAGAATTTACAAAACGGGCCAAGGGCAAGGGACTATCCATCCACTAACCAGGTACCCTCACATGTTTTGTGCAGTTTTTCTTCGCAACGTCCTTGAAATATTACAACAATACGTCAAATCCTCCATGAACTAGCAAACCATCTGAACCACCATAAACCACCTAGATTTGTTTGCTCTTAACGGAAGCGGGAGTTCAATCTTGTGGCCATGCTTTTTTTTTGTTTGTTGACGTCACCGTCAAACGCCGTCTTCAGATCTTCATAGCAAGAGACGTCGTTTTATTTCAGCAGGCGAAGAAAGAGACGCACCTGTCCGCTTTCTGCCAGCTAGACATCGGTGACGTTCGGCGTTCTGCTGTCACGTCGCAATCAAGCGGCTGACCGGGGCTCGGCGTCAGCCTGTCGCACGGGGTGACAAATAGCTCTTTAAACGGAACGACGCGTCGGAGGATCACTGCTTTCTCCTCCGCACGTGTCTGTCTACCTGGGCCGCAGAGAGACTCTACAGCGTGTGCACGAGCGAGAGCGAGAATGAAGCGGACTTGTAGCGCAACGGTGAACAGAACCCCCCCTCCCTCCTCGCCCCCCCACTCCCATCCCCACTCTTTCTGTCTGTCACTCACTCGTAGGCTCTTTCTCTCTCCCACTCTAATAACACACACACACACACACACACAGACATACGTACACACATACGTACACACAGCTGCACACATCTTACACACACGCTCGCACACACACCTTCTCAGATGGTTGCTCTGTTGTCAGGCTCCGGCAGGATGGATCCGAAGCCGGCGGTTATTTTCCACTAGCCCCCTGGACTAGCACTCTCTGTCTGTTGTTATCTCCCCCTCTCACTTCTGCTCTGACTTACTAAAGCGTGAAGGGAAGAGAGAAGAGACGAGGGGAAGAGAGAGGAGAGGAGAGGAGGGGAAGAGGAGAGGAGACAGGAGAGGAGAAGGAGAGAGGAGAGGAGAGGAGAGGAGAGAAGAGAAGAGAAGAGAGGAGGGAGGAGAGGAGAGGAGAGGAGAGGAGGGGAGGAGGAGAGGAGACAGGAGAGGAGAAGGAGAGAGGAGAGGAGAGGAGAGGAGAGAAGAGAAGAGAAGAGAGGAGGGAGGAGAGGAGAGGCAGCAATGCACCGGTGGATGGAAAGGCCTTTTAGAGGCTTATCAGTCTGTTAACGTCTGACATGAAAGACATTTCCTAACCTCAAAAGATTTCAAAGGCACGGCGGCATATAATAAACTCACACACACATGCATACCACACACGCACACACACACACACACACACACACACACACACACACACACACACACACACACACACACACACACACACACACACACAGTCTCTCTAACTAACACTGCAAGACATCCAATTTCTTCACTTTTCCCTGCCATACGCTGCTACACACGTACACACAAACATATATAAGGGCACATACACAGTCCATGACTTGAAAGAATATATCTCCTCCCCAGCAGGCACACACACACACACACACACACACACACACACACACACAACCAAGGCACCTTATTAAACCACCGCCTGGAAATATTGCTGTAATTACGAGGCACCTTCCCGAGGTACCTCCTGGACTTGCGACCAAATCCGATGTGCTGATCCAAATGTCACGCGTCTTACGGGACAAATTAAAGGCTCCTCGGCCATTCGGCCCTCACCCTGCTCACACACACACACACACACACACACACACACACAGTCCCCCACCCCAGGCTAAAAATACTGGGGATGGAGTGGACAGACATGGAATGGCCAGGCCCGGCAGCGCAGTATCCCCATCCTCCAAAGCCGGGATTACATATCAGCGCACACAGGCCGGCCTTATTGGCTGATTAGGGAGCTGTGTGTCGGAGGCCACGCTGAGCTATGAGCTTACAGCCTCTCCCAATTCGCCCGGCCAACTGAGCCGCTTTAAGAGAAATGTGTTAAGAACATCGAGCCTGTTGATGATGACTGCTCTTTCTCCCGTTCGCACACACAAACACACAGAGAGAGAGCCACACAATCACACGCAAACACATATACACTCACACACACACACACACACGCACACACACACACACACACACACACATAAACACAATCACACACACACATTAGGCATCTGTTCACATAATGCAGTTCTCGGAGAAATTAAATGCGGCAAAAAAAAAAAAAAAAAACACACACGAAACGGCCCGTATAATAAATGTGGGACTCCTTCCCAGTTTCCATTTGTCCTCCATAATTATCCGGCTAGAGAAACAGAGAGCGCCGGGCTTTATTAGATCTTAATATAGAGTGCTTGCCTGGGTGAGTCAGGCTCTGCAACACAACGCCCTACGCTCTCTCTCTCTCTCTCTCTCCCTCTCTCTCTTCTCTCCCTCCCTCCCTCTCTCCCTCTCTCTCTCCCTGCTGGGGAAGCGGCCGTCTTCCATATTGATCGGCGGCTTAAAAGGAGCGCGGCGCGGGCGCATGCAGGCGTATTAGTCATAGGTGGCGCGGAGAGGAAGCGCACTCCTAATCAATGCTTGAATAAGACGCCGGGGTCAGCCCATAGCTCGGGTCATGATCGCCGAGTGAATAAGCAGCCTGATTAATGGAACGACTTGACTCCCTCTGCCCTCCGCTGAAGCACAGTGGACAACTGGACTGGACTAGACTAGACGAGACAGAGAGAGATGGAGAGAGAGAGGGAGAGAGAGAGAGAGGGGGAGCAGTGGTGGGAGAGGCGGAAGAGTTGATCCATCCCCGCAATTAAAGCCTTGTCAACTGAATGTCACTCGTGTCGCCGGCGACCGGCTGTTTGCCCGGGTGGACGTCCTCGCTGTTGACTCCTGTGTACGGGAGAAGCTCTTTGAAGCCTGCGTGCGCGCGTTTGTCTGATCAATGGGAAAGACAATGCATTGATCCGGGTTTTAACAGCCACCACTGTTGCCGCCTGCACAGCAAACATTGTCAAGGGGGGGCATTCGCGAATGTTAGTGTCGGGGTCGATACGGATCCTCTCCGTGTCGCACGCAAACAACAGTGAGGATGATTCATGGGGGAAAGAGAGACTTAAAAATCCCTCTCACACACTCTCCTCCTTAATGCGCGCTAACAAGCTCCACACAGAGCCGACACGGAGAGCCAGTCGCAGAGATTTCCATCCACGGAAGAGGAAACTGGTGTCAACCGAGCCAAAATGGCGTACAATGGAGGAGATTGTGACTCCGCTTAGGATTCCGTCAGCTGGAGGGACCCTTCCCGAACCACTTGTGTGTCGTCTCTTAATTTGTTCCGCCTACCGGCTAGCCCCTCCGTTAGCCACAATAGCACGGGGCCACGCTTCAAGCACCGAAGCCCTCTTCAGAAAACGCCGGAAAATAAAAGAGAAGGGGGTCATCTCTCCATTTGAAGATGGAGCGGTTGAGTAAAGGAGGGGGGGCGGGGGGGGCAGAGCACTTAGTCATGCCTGAGAGCCCAGACGAGAGGCACGGCTTAGCGGGGGAAATGAGAGCAAACAAACGAGACAAATCCCCGGTTCTCTTAGAAGCGCTCCTCCTCGCCGCTCTTGTTTCAGACAGAGAGATGGAGGAGTCAGGAGGAGGAGGAGGAGGAGGAGGAGGAGGAGGAGGAGTGGGGAGGGGAGGGGGTGCAGCTTAGAGGGGGTCTCTTTTGTGCTGGGGGTGATTGAGCAGAAAGAGAGGGGATGTGCTTTTTTGCGCACACACACACAGACACACACACTAGCCTGCATGAGGACCTTCAAAAGGCCACACACATACACACATATGGATAGACACCAGTCTACACACGTGCACACTACATAGACAGTTAAACACACACACACACACACACACACACACACACACCACTAACACCCACTTAAAGACCACTAAGTGTTGCCCCCATAGAGGCCATGCCAGCGGGGGGCATGTGTGTAGAGGCAGGGGAGGATGTGGTAGCGCGTACGAGGCATTTAGGCGTGCTGGGCAGCGTCGGGCAGCGAGTTCTTATTAGCCTCCTCGAGCACACGGCCATTTCGACCGCAATCAATCATTTATCCGGACAGTCCAAATCCAAGGTTAAGCAGTGGGGTAATCACACATACACACATAAAGTGTTTTAGCTTCCACACAGCTGAAAGGTACCACTCTATGACGGCACTTTAAGCCTTTATCTAATACGGAGTGAAGGATGATAAATGTATCGCCAAATCTGGAGAAATACTCTTTTAGGTCGTTTTTTAGTCGTTTTTTTAGTCGGTGTTACAAGCAGAAAGGCATATTTGGGGTAAAGAAAAGTGCACAGCTTTGGTAACTGAGCACATCTGACAAGACTTAAGATGTGAATTATGTATAATCAAAATCAAATTAGACTCTAATCTTCCTTTCATCGACTTTCAAAGTCATATTTCCGTTTTGAATCAAATGTCACTTTCTTGAGAGAAATATTACTTTGAGCTTTCAATCTAGTAGTTCATGTAGTCGTGGAGCTACCAATACCGTATTAATACTGGAGTATAACGTTTTTGAAAACACAAAACAATGAAATAGCTTTTTTGTTTATTCAATGGACGCCGTAAAATGACTCCCATCTAGAGAGGCAGCAACCTGTGACCTCCACGTGCCTCCGCCCTCCTCCGTCCTAAACTCCATCATTATGCAGCGCCAACCCCACCGCCCCGATGCTCGTCCTCCCCGCCGCGCGAAGGTTTCCACGGTGACAGCGAGGGAGGGAAGTCGTGGCCTTTCGTGTCAAAAGCCTGACAGAGAGCGCTCCGAGCTTTTGACACGTGTGACACGCAGCAGCACGGAGGCCGACCGCTGGGCAGGGGGGAGGGGGATTGTGGGATGCTGGTGGTGTTGGTGGTGGTGGAGGGTGGAGGGTGGAGGGTGGAGGGTGGAGGATGGGACCTGGGGTGGGGGTGGGGGGGGGTTCAGAGGTCACTGGGTGTGTGTGTGTGGTGGTGGAGGGGGGGTGGATTCCGTCGTCAGGCTGGGCTGCGACATGGCAGCTCCCAGACAGGATAGGGTCAGCAGGGTCCAGCCCAGCCTCGTCCCCCCCCCCCCCCCCCCCGGGGAGCACTCTGCATTAAACATAAGCGCCCCGCTCTGCTCTGCTCCTGACCGCATCACTGCAGCACCGCAGCACTGCCCCCCCCTCAGCGCTGGTACAACACTGGGACTCCACACTGGGACTCCACACTGGCTCTCCGTTTAAAACCGCCACAAAACAAATAGGCCGTGTCAGCTGGAATATCTTAATTAGCCAAATCGCATTAGAATATTGTTCACAAAATGTCACTTATTGGTTTAAGTTTGACTAATGTTCAGAAATTAGTTGGGTTTTGCGCATTAGCGAGAGACACAACATCTGTCAATGTATTACCCAGAAATGGGCAACCACCACACACACACAAAAAAAAACCAACATTTGTACCAACGCGAGCAAACACAATAACTGTCGACTCATTTGATTTGAGAGTGAACAAATCTTTTCGCTAAATCAAGCCAACTGAAATAATCGAGTCACGGTCACTGGGGGGACAAAAACACAGGCAGGTGTTTCCGACCGCTCTTAAACAAACCGCCGAGCCTCATTAAAGCCGGGGTCCTCATCGCCCCGATCACCAGCTCGCCCTAAACAAGCGCTTTAAAGCTCCGCTTCAACCTCAGGGGCCTGGCTGCGGCTACGTCTCTGTTTAATCTCGCATTCCTTCGGAGACGAGAGAGAGAGAGAGAGAGAGAGGCCTTAAGGATGACTGGGAGCAGGGGAGCCTCTTTCGTTTCTTTCTCTCTTTCTTTTTTTTATTCTTTTCTTTTTTTCACCCCTCCAAAACAACTTCAAGGGCGTACGAGCCCGAGCCGCAAAGAAAAGAACAAAAAGAACGGAGAGATGAGAGTGCATTAGAGATGGAGACAGAGAGGGGGAGACGGAGCGAGAGAACGAGAGAAAGAGAGAGAGAGAGAGATAAGAGAGAGGAGGAGAGGAGGCCAAGCACGCTTCATATATTGAGACATCTCCAGTCGTGGCTGTGCCGATATAAATATGTTATTATAGGGTAATGTAATCATTCATTCGCCCCCGCGCCGCTCAGCCTTCCCTGGCCACCCCCGGCCCCCACCTCCGCTCCTTGTTCCCTATTTCTGTCTTTCCTTCGTTCTCTCTCTCTGTCTCCCTCTCTCTCCCTCCCTCCTCCACTCCTTTTAAGAGCCCAGGCCCTTTTGATGATGTCGACATTCCCGCTCTCCAAGGAGCAATTAGCCGCTGGTGACAGAGCTCACCACCACTGCCCCTCAGTTCTGCTCTCCACCGCCACGGTCTGGACCTCCACCCCACACCAAACTGCCCCCCACCCCCCCTCTCCCCTCCATCTTCCTCCACCTGCCCTCCCTGCCTGAGCAACCTCCGACCCCCACTACATGTACTCGCGCACACACACGATGCACACACACACCATCAGCACCACTACTACCACCAGCAACACATGATTTGTCCCCTTCTGGGAAGGACAGTCGTTCATCTTCTTGCCCTACAACACGCGAAATCATCCATCCAACACCTCACCTCGTGGCCCAGGTGCCGTCCCTGTCCCGCTTCCACCTTAACACACGCTGCCGCTGACCCGTTGCGCAACAGGCTAGCGGTCTCCGCGGGGACTGGACAGTGGATCAGCTCTGGCTGATGGAGGCTGGACACAGCGGTAGCTAAATCCATTAGCATTGACCAAACCCCTTCAAAACCCCCCCTAATCAGATTAACCGCATCCCACCGGCTGACCTGCCCGTCCTCTCCCCTCCTAGTGGACGCGGCGAGGGCCGAGAGCCCAGTCTCACTGCTGCGTGTGTGAAGGACGTCCAGCTCAAATGTAATAAGACTCATTTCCCCAATCCGGGCCCACCGGAGCCCCTCACCGCTCCTCTCTGGGCGGCCCCCCCGGGAGGGTTGGAGCTGCTCGCCGGCTTGACCCAATCAGTCGCTCCGCACCGGTGCTGGCCTGCCTTGACTCTCCCCCCCTCCCCCTCGCCCTATCTCAATCATGCAGACCTGCTCCGAACATCACCCTGGGGAGGGGGGGGGGGGGGGGTGCCCGGAGCAGCACTGGCCGCCTAATGAACTCACCCTTAGCCTGGAACACTCAAGAGGCCAGTCACCTCACCCCCACCTCCTCCTCCACCACCTCCACCTCCTCCTCTACTACCACACTCGACTCTACCCTGCCCTCTTACCAGCACTACCACCAGCAGCACCACCGACCCCCCGACAGCTCCACACCTCGCCTCACCCACGAGTGTGAGGGAAGGCAGAGAGGAGGGGGGGGGGGGGGGGGGGCATTGATTTGCTGAACCTTGGGGGAAATCCAGCGCTGCTAGTGCACATAGCCTCTGGCCCCTCACGGGGGCCAACCTCCAGTGCGCTCTCCCTCTCAGAAGAAAAACGTGATTTTCTTAAGGGCATCTGGAGGGTGCTGGCTGGCGTGTGATGTGGGTATGGGGGTATGGGTGGGTGTGTGGGTGTGTGGTGGGGTAGTAGCCGTTGTAAGCCTTGAAGTGCTCTCCTCCTCGTCATCAAACGATTGCCTCGGTTGCCTTTGTGCTAATTGTCAGTGAGTGACCTTTTTCCCCTCTTCAGCGGCCCTCAGGCCATAATTAGCCCTCCGCTGCCAGTGGAAACTCTACTGTTCCTCCACTTTAGGTCTAAATTAGGCCGAGTGGCTGAGATGCGCGGAGAATTCAGGTCAAAACACTACGGATGCAATTCTCTTTTAAGACCACCATTGCCTTCCCATATTGTCCATTAGCCTAAGTAGTTCCAAAAAGAGTTCTTTGTCGTTGAAGCAAGTGTGTGTGTGTGCTTTACTTAGGGCAAGTTATATACACAGAGCGAGAAAACAACACGAGACAATGCTACGCCTAAACCAACACTTGTTGAGGTGTCGAGTTACTGTATTTGATTAAATTCCCAGGAAGCGAAATCCCAGAATGGCTCGAGTCACTCGCTAGGGCAAAGTACCGAGCGCTAATTACCCACACTTCCACTCTTCGGGCCCCAGCGTATCCTTGTTAACGTGAGCGCCTGCTCTGGCTAGGCCATTCTTTACCAAACACCAGCGCCGGCTCTCGCTGCCGTGATCAAAGGCGAGCTCTTTGAATTGGAGAATCAAACACCAGCTTCGCTTAAATAAGAGGCTCCATTACGCCCGCCGCCAAAGCAAAAGCAGTGAAACATTTACACGATAATGAGCATTAAACAGAGTTTGAAGCCTCGTATCTCGTGTGCTAGCGAGCCATGAAACAACACTAATAAAGCTCGTGCTCGTTTGGCTGGAAAAGGGGGAACCTTTCAAGCCCCCCACCCCCCCAAAATAACAGTGAGGCAAGCCGAAGAGTAACACACCGAATGTTACGAAGATTAAGGACATGCGGTGTGCGGAAGCTCGCCAAGCGCAAGCATATTGTGCGGCGAAGCCGTCGAGTGCGTGGAGAAATAAATAATAAAAAATAAAAGATGACAAAAGCCCTGTTGCCCCTCGCTGTGACGGAACACCTCTCCAGCGCTTCTGTTTTAGGGATTACGGCTGGCTGGCTGCGCTAGCGTTAGCGGGGGCGCTAGGTGAGATTTATAAAGCAGCTGCTAGCAGGGGCGAGTGGGGAGCTGAGTAAATGTAGCCCATCTGCTGTGCGTTTCAATCAGTTTCACTGCTACGCCGCTGCCGCAGGAAGCAGTGCAAACGCAGCAACATTACTTTTCAGCCCCCTCCAACTCTCCCAATTCTCTCTCCCTCCCTCCCTCACTCTCTCCCTCCCTCCCTCTATCTCTCTCTCTCTCTCTCTCTCTCTCTCTCTCTCTCTCTCTCTCTCTCTCTCTCTCTCTCTCCCTCTCTCTTTCTGCAGCATTAGTGTGATGTATGATGAGAGGGAAAAGTGCCGTGCTCTTTCCCTTCCCTGCGTGTTTCTCATTCCACCTGTCACACCGTTTTTCATCCTTCGCACAGCACCCCTCCTCCCTTCCTTCTCTCCCCTCCCTCCCTCCCTTCCTCCCTCCCTCCCTCCCTTCCTTCCATCCCCAAACCTCCACACCCTCGACTCGACTCCCCGCTCAACAGTCCTCCATATTTCTTCCTGCCTGGGTCTCCCGCAATCTCAGAGTCTCTCTCTCACTGACTTTCAATTTAAACTGCCACATGATTGCTTGGATCTACATTTCCTTGAATGGATCATCAGCGGCGCTCAGTTTAAATAACCAAATCAGTAACTGGGGCAGTCACTCTTGCTTTTACTTGCTACACCACCATCTCAGAGAGAGAGGGAAGGAGAGAGAGAAAGAGAAAGAGAAAGTTTCTGACACACACACACACACACACACACACAGTGAACACCTAAACACAGCAGTACCCCTTTGGACACACACCTATAGTACACACACAATATTGACATCAGACAGCAACCTTCTCGTGTAATTTTTGGCAATTCCGAGCGGCGGAGAGGAAAGGCATAATCAAGCCGACCCACATTCTTGGCCTTTTCACGGGGGACTCTTTTTCACGTTACAGCCCAGAGCGCTCGCTCTAAATCCTCACACATTCCTGGACAAAGAAAGTTCTGGAGTCTCTCCGGAGCAACCAGGGATACTCGTACCAAGCAGACCGCACCCCAGCGCAAAACAAAAAAAACCCAACGGTGTCGCAAAAAAAGCGTGAATAAACCCCCAGCCACAAATGACAGTCTGCACTGTCTGTAGGCTCTGCGCTCAGACGTGGTTTCTTCACGTGAGAGTGTTTGTGTTTCTGGGTGTGAGAGATAGTAAGAGACACTGTTACTGTATGTGTGTGTGTGTGTGTGTGTCTCTGTGTGTGTGTGTGTGTGTGTGTGTCTGACAGAGACTAAGTGAGACCAGGTGTCAGAGAGTGTCTGTGTGTGTGTGTGTGTGTGTGTGTGTGTATGTGTGTGTGCTTGCGTGTGTGTGTGTGTGTATGCGTGTGTGTGTGTGTGTGTATGCGTGTATGACAGCGGTGAAAGCACAAGGACTTATGGCCAGCGCAGAAATAGAAAGAGAAAAAATGACCACCATTTACCGAACGGCTCCCATAAAGAGCTCGGCGCCACTCGTGCCTGCGCCATCCATTTCACCATAGGGTGTTTACGCCCCACGAGGACAGACACGCTTTGGGGGAAAGGAGGAGAGGAAAAGAAAGGAGGAGAGGAAGAGGAGGAGGAGGAGGAGGAGGGGGGGGGTGGTGGAGGACGAGAGAAAGAGCGACTGTCATTGCCGTCCTCGCTATTATCCTCGTCTTTTTTTTTTCCCGGCCGCGCGACGCTTAATTGGGTTGCTGGTTGTGTGTGATCGCTTTTGTCTTTGCGCTTTGTTCGCCTCGCCGTGTAGATGCTGCGTTGCTGTTCTTCAGCAGAGGGGAGAGATGCCGGGGAGGCCAAGGGAGAGAGACATAGACAGAGAGAGAGAGAGAGAGTGTTTGTGAGAGTGTGTGTGTGTGTGTGTGTGTGTGTGTGTGTGTGTGTGTATGTGTGTGTCACTGTGACTCTGTGTTGTGTGTTGTGTGTGTGTGTGTGTGTGTGTGTGTGTGTGTGTGTGTGTGTGTGTGTGTGTGTGTGTGCATGTGTGTGTGTTTTTTATGCTGGGATACAAAAGGCCTGTCTGAGGCAGTCCCAGGGCCTCTATTAGCTTGTGCTAGCGTTCCAAGCCCGAGTTGATGACAATAGCAGATAGACCTGCAGGGTCTCTGTTCTGTATTCTCTCTCTCTCTCTCTCTTTTTCTTCTCTTTCTTTTTTTGTGCACTGTGATTATGGTGATTGTACAAACACTGGAACCCAACAGAGCAGCAGAGTGGAGTGTGTGTGTGTGTGTGTGTGTGTGTGTGTGTGTGTGTGTGTGTGCTTCTTGTGTGTGTGTGTGTGTGTGTGTGTGCTCATGTGTTTATAAATATTTCATGGAATTAATGCTTTGATTATTCTTCCTCACAGCAGATTGCGTTAGCGACAGACAACTGTGAATAGCGGCTCTTGAGTGCAGGCAGCGAGAGCCGACTTCTCTTATTTAAGAGAAACACGAAAATCGCAAAGTGCAAAAATGTTTACCCTCAAAGAGGCGTTTAAAAGAGCTAATCCCATCATGCACTCATCATACATTCTGAACACCTCCTCTCCTCCTCTGTTTGTGCTACGCTTCCTCATGTTCCCATTCTCTGCATCAACCCTGCATTGTAGAGACGGATCATCTAAACAAGTGTTATTAATGTTATACTAAGATCTAGTTGGTGTTGTTGTTAGCATGAAGAGACGATGTGCTTTGTCAGTAAGATCTTTGTGATTTAATGGGCAGCTTTTCTTATTATAAATCAAATCAAATGTGCTTAACGCACTGGCAGCCAAATGTGCTTTGTTTTAAACATGCTTAGATTTGTAATAATACGTCTTAGATACGTAAAGTATGTTTGGAGAGGCATTTTTTGGCAGCGTGATTAGCATTTTTTACACACTTCCTTTAGCAGCTGAGGCACACATGGCTCTACAAACTGCACTGTCACCTCGAGTGAAGCTCACTACTCAAAGCTGCATAACATAAGTGGGCCTTAATAACAAACTCATGTGCGCACGCACACACACACACACACACACACACACACACACACACACACACACACACACACACACACACACACAGTATCGTACGGACAGGTGTCCACCTTGGTCGGGAGTGAAAGAAAGCATGTCCATAAACCACAGGGAAGATTGGTGCGGGGTGGTGGGGGTGGGGTGGGGTGGGGTGGGGGGGTTGGTACCCTTTAGGGCCCCAGCAACGCTAATGTGTGTGCACTAATCTGATTCATGTTAATAGCCCATGCTAATTGTTCCTAGCTGCACACGGCTGCTTAAGAGCATGTCTGCCATGCCTGAGCGCTACTTAAATGGGCCCCAGGAACAGTGGGTAAACCAAGCTTTAATTACGCCCCAGCTACGGCTGCTAACGCTACACACTAAAGGCCTGCACTCAGATTCATCTCCTGTCTAAAGACCTTTAGAGGGGCCCGGAGACGTGTCTGGACTGCGAAGTGCCATTGATCGCAGTGCAGAAAATGTGAATTGTCTGGAATCTATTTGAAGACGGGTTTATCGTCTTGGTGTTTAAATGCATTTGAAGTGAGGCATCTGCATAAAATTATTATGGACAGTGAAATAGCCTAGTGAAGTCTCGAAACCCTTAAGATGTGGTGCTAAACCGCAAAACACCCCACATTCTCTCTCTCTCTCTCTCTCACTCTCCCCATCTCCCTCTGTGTGTGTGTGTGTGTGTGTGTGTGTGTGTGTGTGTGTGTGTGTGTGTGTGTGTGATTGTGTGATTGCAACATACCAATGAACCAATTCAGTCTGATTTTTCCTCTCTGCAAAGATGGAAAGAGCTGAATTCCAGGCGCTGGCCGAGTGTCCCGAGCTGCAGTGATCTGCCCAGATCAGTGGGCCTCCACTCGGCAGACAGGGCGGCAGGCCAGCGCAGGACTTGGCTGCTCGCGTCAGGAGCGTTTAGCGGCGGTATTTGGGGAATGTCGAGCCCAGAGCTCGGAGAAAAGAGTGGAGAGCGGAGGAAAACAATACGTCTCTCCCCCATCCCTCCCTCCCTCTCTCGCTCTCTCCCTCCCTCCCTCTCTCACTCCTTCACTCTCCCTCTGTCTCCCCCTCCCTCTCTCTATCTCTCCCTCTCCCTCTCTCTCTCTCTCTGACTGCTGCAGTCCCTAAGCTGTGCTAAACCACACAGTGATTCATGTGTCTGTTTTCTAAACCAACACGAAGCCTCGCAGTATCGCTCACAAAAGGGGGCCTGCTCTTTTCAGGATACTAGCCTAGCCGGCCACATGCACCAGCAACAAACTTGCTCTTGCTCTGCTCTGCCCTACATAGCCGGCTACATGGAATGTAATCCAATTACCCCTCTGTTAGGCAACACAGGGAGGCTAACAGAGCTCACAATCTCCCACCAAAAACTCCCATCTTCTCCGAGGGAGGAAGGGTGAGTGAGTGAGTGAGTGAGGGACAGGCAGGAGGACTGGGTTCATTTCAACCAGCGACCAGCGAGAGGAGCTGGATTCATACCAGCGGAGTGAGTCGGGGCTACGGAATTTAGGAATGATTACCACATTGGGCTGTGTCTCTCTCTCCCTCTCTCTCTCACTTACGCAAACACAAACACTTAGGCACAAACAAACACACGCATACACATAAACATAAACACACACACACACACACAGACACACAGACACACACAGACACACACACACACACACACACACACACACACACACGTTTGGTTAGCTTATTCACAGGGGACATATTGAAATAGCACAACAAACAGCAGTTCAACTTCCAGCCACCAAGACAGCATTCAGACAACAATGCACACAACAATGGTATATGGTCATTATTCTGGGTTTATGCGGGCACTTCTGCCAGCCAACAAAGCTACTGAGAGCCAAAGGAATGCCTGCTGTTGTGGAGCCGGAGAGAGAAAAAAAAAACCCTGTATACGTACATTTCCTGGAAGGATTCACAATGGGTGTGTAATGTGTTTCAGTGCGAGGCAGTACGGTGAGAATCCCCAGTTAAACGAATTAGAGAAAAGGCTAAAGTTTTATAAAGGCAAACGCAATGGAAAATGCAGCCATGGAAACTCGCAGGCACCATCCAAAACAGGCAGCCTTAGCCCCCGTGAGTGACTTAGCCCTCCTGCAAAGACACATGTTCACAGGCATTCTCCGCTGTGTGTGTGTGTGTGTGTGGGAGAGAGAGAGAGAGTCAAAGGAAGAGAGAGTATTTGGATCCTCTATGTGTGTGTCTCCGTGTTTGTGTGCATGTATGCATGTGTGTGTGCATGTGTGTGTGTGTGTGTGTGTGTGTGTGTGTGAGAGAGAGAGAGAGAGAGAGAGAGAGTGAAAGGAAGAGAGAGTATTTGGATCCTCTATGTGTGTGTCTCCGAGTTTGTGTGCATGTATGCATATGTGTGTGTGTGTGTGTGTGTGTGTGTGTGTGTGTGTCTCTGCCTGCTTGCATATGGTTGTGCTGGATCATTAGGCAGCATTACCATTTCTCTTGCTGCAGTCAGACTGATGTCTCCCTCCTCGCCTCACCTCAGTCTCACAGAGCCTGTCTGCTCCCCTCCACTCCTCCTCTCCTCCTCTCCTCCTCCTCCTCTCCTCCTCCTCTCCTCTCCCCTCCTCTCCTCTCCCCTCCTCTCCTCTCCTCTCCTCCTCCTCCTCCTCTGCTCCTCTCCTCTCCTCCAGCCAGCTCTTGTGTAAAGAATAACAGCTTTACAGGCATCCTCGCACTGAGCTAATGCTCCTGGAATTTACGTCTCACTGCATCATGTTACTGCCGCTCTAGCAGAGGCCTATACGTTGCTCTTGGAAACAATAGTATTATGGGCTGGAGTGCTGAGGAAAGTAGTTGTTAAAACGTGAAGAGACTTTGTTTTCTCTTTGGCTGTTTGACTGCATTATGCAACGTGCGATATTCACAGTCTTCAACGTGTTGAGGCACTCTGCAATG
>NC_085009.1:7261843-7276843 GCF_963854185.1 Sardina pilchardus | reverse complement strand
CCCACACACGCTCCCTTTCTTTCACTCACACACTCCGTCTCTGTTATCCCTCTCTCATCTAACCACCCCACCCCCCAAACACACACACACACACACACACACACACTGCCAATAACTCGCAATAATTCGCAGAGGGCTTTCCAAAAAGCGGCCATTTAATAATAATAATAAAAAACGGAACATTTCTGTGTGATTAACTAGTTTTTGTGAGCGTGGTCAAAGACTGAACCCTGGAAGACAGACAGACAGACAGGCAAACAGATGACAGACAGACAGACAGACAGGCAAACAGATGACCGACAGACAGACAGACAGCCAGGCACAGCCAGACAGGCGAGCTGAGCCAGACGGACAGACAGAGTGACCCGTCCCTGTGTCTGCGTCTGCCCGTGCGTCTGGCCCGGATTCACCTCTCTGCTGCAGGAGCGGGGCTGCGGAGGTCAGTTAGCCGGGCCGTCTGTGTTGGCGCCCCAGAGGCTAATGCTATTATTGCCCATATGCCTTGCTGGATGCAAATCCAGCCCAATCCATTCAGCATTAATTAAGGCATTTGCAGTAAAAGCTGTGGATGGGGAGAGCTGCGGCCATCAGATTTGCACAAGTTCAGGGACTAGCAGCTTTTCCATCCCAGCAAACAGGATCACGTAGATGGACACACACACACACACACACACACACACACACACACACACACCATTGACCAGCTAACAGCTTAGAGAGTGCGAGTGTGTGAGATTGTGCGTGTGAGATTGTGTGTGTGTGAGTGTGTGTGTGTGTGTGGCACCTCCTCACAGATGCTGCACTTTATGCTAACCTCCATGCATAATCGCGTTTCCTTCCAACCCTTCGCACGCCATAATTTAATTCCCGGCGACAGACAATGGCCGTGTCATCTGCATTTGGCAGGTGGGCTCGCCTGCTCCGGTGCCCACGCGCTCACTCACGCGCCCGCTCGTTCGCCCGCTCGTCTTTAGTCGGGGCTAATGACTCATGATGGGGCTCCAGTCGGAGCGAGCAAACGAACGGGCGAGCGGAGGGCGGTGGGGGGACGAGATCCGCGGAGCAGGGGAATGAGCGATGCGTTTGGCTGGATCTTCCTTTTCAACAAAGTCAGCGTCTGGAAAGCGGAATGCTGTTGGCTGGCTTTTGTGTGTGTTGGAGTCGCACACACACACATACACACACGCACGCACGTATCGGTGAATGGGAGGTGAAGGTGAATAGAAAGTTGATTTCATGGAAATACATGAAGTCACTGTTGTCATGCACAAAGAATGTGTTGTAATGATGACACATGAGTGAGACAGAAAAATTCTATGAATAATTCCACCAATTATAATAATAACTAGTGCAATTCGGCTTCGAAACAAGGAATTTCATTTGGGTTCAGTCCGATTCAAAATGGAGAATGTTCTAACTAACAAGCCCTCTCTCCCCTCCATGTCTAGCAACTACCGACCACAGGGTTTATTCACTGCCCCTTGATAGCTATCAAAATTATTTATTTATAGCTTTATGATATATTTATTAAGCCTCGCCACATGGCACTGCATAATGTGCTATGAAAACACACAGGACAGATGTAATTAAGCCGAGGGTAATTAAGGGCCCTCATTAGCCGCTATGTTCCTGGGAGTTCATTCAAAAGCGGCAGGTGTTGAGGGCCCCCTCTGTCCACTGACCACCTGCTGGTCCAATCGGATTAAAGCTGGCCCGCTTCAGTCCCGGCCTCAGCCAATCGGAGACTGGCGCAGTAAAAAGGCACGCGTCACCTGACGCTAGGACTATCTGACAGGCTGGGGCTCGTTAAAGCCAACTCTCCAACCAAGACGGGCAATCAGGCTTATGATACCTGTGTCTAAGCATGTGAGTATGTGTGTGTGTTCGGTGTGTGTGTGTGTGTGTGTGTGATAGAAAGAGAGAGTCAGTTTGAAGGAGAGTATGTTTCCGACAGAAGGAGATGAGCCAGTCAAAGCAAATGAATGAGCAAAGCGCGATAAAAAGGAGAGAGAGACAGAGAGGGGTGTGATGAGTTCAACTGCTCCGCTTTTCCTCTCCAGAGTCAGACAGAAGGGATGGCGCGACGGCGTGACTCTCCTCAAAGACAGAAACATCTGCTCTTCACTCCCAGTCACCGAGCGGATCGAAAAAAGAAATCCGTAAAAAAAAAAAAAAAAAAAAAAAAACATGCTGCCGCGCTCTCGGCGGACTCCTCCAGACAGACAACACTTCAGGGGCGCCCGTGTGCCGTGCTGCAGCAAAAATCACACACTCCTCCTCCAGCCGCCGCCGCAGAACATACTCCACCGTTGGAGTCGTCCTCTTGACCAGACACTAAGCCCTCTCTCCACCAAACATCAGTGGGGGATTTACCGCTCTCGCCCAGGGAAGAGCAGAGGGTGAAGAGCCTCTCTCTCTCTCTTTCTCTCTCTCTCCCTCTCTCTCTCTCTCTCTCTCTTTCTCTCGCTCTCTCTCTCTATGAGCGCGGAGGACGGGAGGTTTAACGAAACAATAAAAGTAGCAGCGCGGTGCGGCGCGGCCAAGCCAAACCAAACCCCAAACCCGAAGCGAGCGTGGCCCGTGAAGACAAGCTGAGCTAATGAGAACCAGAACTCCACCCCAGCCCCAGCAAAACCCCCCACTAACACCACCACCCACCACCCTCTCTGAACCCCCTACCCCCGCTCCCTCCCTCTCCCTCCCCAAACCCCCACCCCCAAATGATCCTCCTAGAGGCATAAACAACAACAAACATTAGCCGCGGAGCGCTTGCCAGAGCTAACGCAGGAGTCGCGCTGAGAAAACACAAAGCCAGAGAGAAGAGAAACACAGCTGACCAGAGTGGAGGGAAGAGAAAGAAGATAGCCCCCGAAGCCCTGAGAGAGAGAGAGAGAGAGAAAAAGAGAGAGGGAGGACAGTTGGCACAGATTTCGCCTGCTATTGTGATGGCTGCAGATACTGCAGAGTGCTACAGCTTCATCACAATGCTATTCGCTAAGATGGAATAATCCATTCGCGTGACCTCCTAACGCACTCTCTGATATGCAATATACCCGGTGCTTGTGTTGACAGTAGATGCGAAGCAAACATTCATTAGTGGAGCCAAAACATGACGAACGGTCCCATTTGCCCAATGTTCCGAAACACATGAAAACATCTGTGTTTGGCTATAATCACATTATGCCTTCTCAGTCAAAAGATGCATCAATAACAGTGACATTACAGATGTTGCATCGAGAGAGAAGATAGTGTGGGATTAGGCGTTTTGCTTTGAGAGGAATCATCAGCCAATCTCTTGCCAACTCTCTCTCTCTCTCGCCCCTCTCTCTCTCTCTCTCAATTCTCTAACTCTATTCTCTCTTTCGTTCTCATGGAATGACTTTCTGCATCTGCTTAGTGTCTGCTTAGACTTCTTCTGAGTCTGGTCCAGCCACTGAGAAAGAGGTAGCAGCAGCCAACCTGAGGCTGCCCCACCACACACACACTCTCTCACACACACACACACACACACACACACACACACACACACACACAGACACACAGACACACACACACACATACAGTCTCTCTCTCTATTCCATCTCCAGCTGCTCTGGCTCCAGGGCCTGACATCAAGAAGAGCTTTTGGGATCAAGGATGAGACAATTGTTGTGGTTTAGAGTATGTAAGTCGCTCAGTGCCTGTGTGTGCATGTGTGCATATGTGTGTGTGCAGCATGTGTGTGTGTGTGTGTGTGTGTGTGTGTGTGTGTGTGTGTGTGTGGCTTGTCGTTGAGTAACCACAGAGGACAGATAGAGGACGATCTGACATCCAAGTGTGTGTGTGTGTGTGTGTGTGTTTCTGTACGTTTGCATGCTTGTCTCAGTGTGCGTGTGAGCTTGTGTGAGTACAGTATATGGCTGCGTGTGTGTGTGTGTGTGTGTTTGTGTGTGTGTGTGTGTTTGTGTGTGTGCTTGTGTACACGTGTGTGTTCATCTGTTTCTGTGTATGTGCGTGTTTGTGCATGACTGCATAGTGCAGAGCTCAGGACAATGCCTGCGGAGGCGGCCAATTCCATAGCCAGGGCAGGTGTCTCCTCCCTCTCTCCTTCCATCTTTCTCTCCTCTATCTTTCTCTCTCCCTTTCTTTCCCTCTCTCTCTCTCTCACACGCTCTCTCTCTCTCTATCTCTTCCTCCCTCCCACGGTCAGATCTTCTCGTCAGCGTTTTACGGGTCTGTCTGGACCCACGGTATCCCTGGCTATGCGACCCAGGAGAGGAGGCTCGCGGATCGGGCCAAAGCGTCCTCGAGCACTGCCTGTCCAAACTCCCTCCAGATTACAGACAGCCCCTGCTGGGGGAAGGAAATGTGATCCCGTCCGCTAACTTGTACAATACATCACTGTCCTGTTATGTTTGAATTAGAGGCCGTACAATACATCTTGTTTTTGTCAGCCGAAAGATAAATATGTTTTTCCACAGTTTTTTTTTCTTCCCTCTCAGTTGTGGAATTCAAAATGTAGTGCTTTTAAATGGAATTCCCAAGACATTGCCATGACAACCATGTTTTTAAGTTCTCATTGGAGGAGAACACAGAGTAATTTGACTTGTAAGAGTGTGAGACTAATTTGCTCTGCCAATTTGTACAAGGCTGATGTCCTTCAATATTGAAAGAACTGCTGTTTAAATAAAACAGCTTGAGCTGACTGAAGTGAATGAGTGTGGATAGCGCCATACTGGAGAGCATTTAAGGCGTGCATTGTTAATTCATAAAGAGTTGTCGAGTGCATTGTTAATTCATAACAAGATTTGGGGTTGACGCGGGGAGAAAACCCCCGAAATTAGCTTGACATTAAAAAGCAGATTGGGCGCCAAAGCTACTCCTGCAATGCCAAGACAGGCCCGCTACAGCTCTAGAACATCTGCACCTGCCACATACTGTAAGCCCACCTGTCCCCGGTTCCGTGTCAGAAAAAGAACAGCTGCTGCTTGAGATGGAAAGAGAGGAGGGAGAGAAAGAGAAAAAGAGAGAGAGCGATAGAGAGAGAGAGCAGCATCCTTCCCCCACACTCTTTCAGCATTGTATACACACACACACACACACACACACACAAACACACACACACACACAGACACACACACACACACACACACACACACACACACACACACACACACACACACGCACACAGACACACACGACACACACACACTGTACGCATACACTCATACTCATTCAAAACGAGTACTTGGCCTTCTGCCCTGAAGCTTGCTGCATAGACAATCTCAGCCTAGCCTCACCCCCATACCCCCCCCCCCCCCCCCCCCCATCTCCCCACCCGCCTCCACCCCTCCTCCACCCCAGCTTCCAATTCTGTCTGTCTCTCGGACTCGGACTCGCCTGAAGCTCTGCCAAGGCAACAGGACACAAACTCCATATCAAAACAGACCCTAATTGAACAGATGGATGCGTCCAGTGACGGAGAGAGGGAGCGACGCAGCGGCGCATGGCGGGGCAGACGTATCCGTTTCATCAAAGTGGACAGACGTCAGCCGGCCTGGAGTCCGCGCTCGGGAGATTAACCTTCGCCGGCGACGACTCGCCGTTGCGGCCACCGAGTCCGTGGGCGGACTCTAATAACTGTCAGCCAGATATGGGGAGGGGCGCGTCCAGTCGTAGAGGACCAACGTGCCTTCGAGGGGGAAAAAAAAAACAACCTGGACAATGTCCAGTCTGATCAGTCAGTTGTGCATATGTCCTTGGTTTTAGCAGAGGTGGCAACGGACACCATTTTCAGTCTCTCAGACCCTCAAGCGATACCATTTTTTGAGGCTGTAGGACCACAACAGACCACATCAGACCTCTAACACGTAAGCTCTTGCGCCTTCGAGGAGAAAAAAAAAAATCTGGACAATGTCCAGTCTGATCAGTCAGTTGTACATACAGTATGTCCTTGGTTTTAGCAGAGGTGGCAACAGAAACCATCGCAGACCCTCAAGCGACACCATTTTTGAGTCTGTAGGACCACAACGGACCACAACAGGCCACATCAGACCTCTAACACATAAGCTCTTAGTGTGCCTCTCTTAAGCACTCCCATACTCCCATACTTACGACCTGGGCAGGCGCCATATCCGTTTCCCATCGCAGGAAACGCCGTGGACCGGAGGGGTCAACAAAAGCCTCCAGCCGCAAGACACAGACCAAATAGCACCGTGTTTTTTTTTTTTTTTACAGACCCGAAACCCGACACCTCCCAGTCCTCCACGGCCATGAGAGGCCGACTCGGACAGAGAGAAGAGCAAGAACAGAGCTCACCTTTAACGGCTCGCTATCGAGCGCCATAAATTAGCATTATTTAAGACGCAGGCTCGCCCTGGCAGGTTAGGAGGGGCATAAAACATCTTCTGTAATGGCTGTCCGCGGTCAGAGCGCTAGCCCCCCCCCCCCCCCCCCCCTGCTTATCCTCGCATAGGGAGAGATGGTTGTTTTGCAGATGTCAGCAAGAACTCGTCGAGAGGTCTGAATTGTTGTTGTTTTTTTTGTTTATTTTTTTTACTCTATAAGGCTGCTTTTCTCAGATAAGGCCTCCTTACTGCTCACATCCCAAGGCATGGAAATGAGGTAAATAACTTCAACAAAATGTTGTGAAGACTGAGACAAGACAACCACTGCCCAATCGTTATCAGTCTGCCTGGGCTGGGGGAGGATGGCTGGTCTGGTCTGTTCTCCCACAGAACCCCCACTACCAGCCCCCCTAACCAGCACACACACACAGCGCCAACACAAAGAGAGCAGCCAGTGTTAGTCTCAACATGGAGATTCTAGCTTTAATATTTCATGTAGACAAGTAGTAGGCGATCTCCAACATCCACTCCCATCCATTATTCAGTGCCACTCTGACATGATATCCAGCATGTGTGTGTGTGTGTGTGTGTGTGTGATGGAGATAAAGACGTGGATGCCATATCTTTTTTAAACAAACATGAAAAACATAGAGCAGGACCTGTTTGTTAAGTGGATTTAGTGTAAAAACCGATGTCTATGCTCTAGAAGTTGAGTGGCTATTTTGGAATATTAGACCAATTTTGTATATTTACAGCATGCAAAAATAAAAGAGAAAGAGAGGAATGTATTTGTTGAGCAACCAGCCATAATCTGAAAACAGGCCACACATGAATGCTTGTGATTAACGGCGTAAAAAGGCTTTGCTGCATTGAAAATTAAAATACATAATTTTTCCAACATCCAAGCTTCCAAGTTCTGAAATGTGATGTGGTGATTAGTGTACACACACACACACTCAGACACACACATTAACTAAAACACACACACACACACACACACAGAGTGGACTTATTTGGTGTTTTTGAGGAACAGTTGTTTAGTGCTCATGCCAGCAGGCTATAATTTATCAAGCGTGGGCAGAAGTGACTGTCAACACCCACTGAGTGATGGTGTGCCTCTGGTCGGATCTCCATTTGGCAAGGGCAGCTCAAGACAACACTTCCACATACACACACACACACACACACACACACACACACACGCACACACACACACACACATACACACATGCACACGGGTGGCAAAGAAAAAGGGCGAGTGTGGAGCGAAAATATCATAAAGAATACATGAGAGTCGAGATTCTTCGAGTCAGAAGATGGATGTCACCGGCGAGATGGATGAACGTGCGCGGCTGCCGTCAGCTTGGACGGTAAACGCACTTGGCACCAAAGAAAGCGGAAATAGTATGCAGACACATCAATCAGGAGACACACACAGAGCGCGCACTAACACAGATGTATACACAAACACACACTGTTTCCCACGCACACACACACACACACAAACACATCTCAGGCTGGGCAAGGAAAGCTGGCAAAATTCACTGGTATATTAATCTCTCTCTAGCATTTCTGCAGATAGACACTCTCTGACACACACAAACACTCACACACACACACACACACACACACACACACACACACACACACACACACACACACACACACACACCGGCGTGAGGTTAATAGACCAGGTGTCCTCTTTGGAGCGTTTGCCCGTGGAAGCCAAGGCATAAGAGGCTGATTTGAATAACACAATCAGTAAACATGTGCTGGACTCGAGCGCCTAATGTTCAATCTGCTGCTCCCTGACACCTTGCCATTTAAACAGGCACGCCAGGAGACGCCCCGGTAGGATTCACATTCACGAGAGCAAACCGAGGACCCCACCTGCATGGCAAATACCACACAAGCTGAGGGCGAGAATGTAGCTTAGCCTCAGCAGGGTACGTGGCATACCTTCCAAAATCACTTTTAGAAATGTCGGAATTAAGTTTTTTTGGCCAACAGCATAAGGCATAGGAATGATGGAGAGAGTTCCAGAAGCTTCCGACCTGATTCCATCCACTGCACAGCATATCAAGACAACGGCTATCGGAATCCACACTCATATTTTCTTGCTAGTTTGGTTATTAAAATAAAACGGTCCATCAGGTCGTCCAAGGAATTTGGCTTTGTTAGAGTAAAACCCGTGTTTGGAGAAAAACACTATAGAGTCTTCTGCTCCACGAAGAGAGATTGTGCTTGCTTTGGCCTACAGTAAGCTCTTTTCGCAGTCATATTAGAATCACATGGAGTTCAACACAGAGCCATGTAAGGACATGTGTGAGACCAGAGAGGCGCGTTTACCTATATGGCAGAGGGGATTACCCCTGCTGTACATACGGTATATACGGTCTTGTAATGTACAGCTACCGCCCTAATATAAAACATCTGACTGTAGCATTCACTTGCTGCTGTAGGGCTAGGTTATCTTACTGAAGTGATTGATGTGCTGGGCTTCAGGGCTGTAACTTTACTCAGTGAGGTTGACATCAAGGAGGCCGGGGGGGTTGGGGGGGGGGGGGGGGGCTGAAGACCTTTGGGGGGACCTCAGCTTGTCAATCGCATTTCTATATTGCACTAAAAATGGAATACCTACAGGACATTGGTTATGATCGTTCTTTCCCTTCAGAATGAACGTGATTTACTCAATACTGTCAGTTTTCCTGTCAGTCTCATAATATTGACAGCAAATACATTTCACGGTGGAGGGCAGGGCCCAGTGAGGCGAGCACTCTCTGTAAAGTCAAAAGTTTGCTCCATAAACATGCTAGCATGCTAACGCTACGTTTTGACCCTCCCTCCATGAGGAGTGACTCTGGGAGAGACTTCAGCTAAGCTGTGGTCCCGTTTATGAGACCAGTCTGCTCTGAGTTGCTGTGTGTCCTCTTAATCTTCCTGGGAGACAATGGTTGGTTTTAGGGTTTTCGCTTAAAAGAGCCACCACCACACCACACCACTCCTCTGTCTGTCTCTTCTGTCTTGGTTGGTGGGACTCGCAGACAGTTGGAAAGACATGAATGGCGATATATATAAATATCGCTCGACTTTAATGCTTTCAATTTTCAGTTCTCCCTCTACTCCCACTCTGTGTGAAGCGTCGCCAACAATCATGCCTAAATATACAGTGTGAGTGTGTGTGTGTGTGTGTGTGTGTGTGTGTGTGTGTGTGTGTGTGTGTGTGTGTGTGAATGTGTGTGTGCAGCATGTGGTATGTGTGTATGTTTTTTGTGTGTGTGGGTGTGTGTGTATGTGACAGAGAGAGAGAGAGAGAAAGAAAGAGAGTGTCTGTTTTCTCTGCTCTACAGCGCAACACAAATCCCTCAAAAAAAGAGAGAGAAAATTAAAAAAAAAACACAAACCCAGATTTCCAGCCATGCCAGGCGACCATTTTTATCAGTCTTTTTGACTTGACATCCCCCTCCACCCCTAAATCTCCTTTTCCAAAACAGTCTGGGCAATAAGCGTAAACGTTTTGTCTATTCACTGGCACGCACCGGCTCCAATTACAACCCCTCCTGAGCGGAGGAGAAGAGGGCCTGTTCCTTTCACAGATGCCAGGGCTGCTCCGCTCTGATAGGGAGTGGGGGGTAGTTGGCGGAAGAGGGGGGGGTGGGGGGGAGGTGGAGGGCGGGGGGTTTAGGGGGGGGGGGTGGCGGGGCACGGGCCTTCTCTCTCTCTTTCTCTCTCTCTTTCTCTCTCCACTTAACCTCATTTCCTCAGCGAGCTTTAGACTCTCTGTGAAGAGCAGCAGTCCTTTGACTGGCCTCCAGCTGAAAGACAGCTCAGAGATAGATGGAGAGAGAGAGAGAGAGAGAGATGGATAGAGAGAGAAAGAGAGGAACAGAGAAATGGGAATAGAGGGGTGGAGAGAGAACGAGGGAAAGAGAGAAACGGGAGCAGGGCAGCCAAGGTAAGACGTGAGGTCACGACAACAGAGAAGGGGAAAGATCCGGAAACAGAGGTAAAGAGGGAAAGAGAGAGTGATACAGAGAACAAGAAGGGAAGAGAAAGAATGCACAAAAAACCCAGAATGAAAGCATGAGAGAGAATGAGAGAGAGAGAGAGAGAAAGACAGACAGACAGAGAGACTTGAGAAGGCAACAGAATGGCTGACTGACTGTACGACAGGCTCTTTGTGAAGCCAGCACTTGCAGACCTCAAGTCAGCTATAATGGATTTCAATTAGGCATGGGCTAAGAGTAGCAGCTAATCTGCCCGTACCCAGGCCCTACAGTCATGCAATATTCATGTACACAAATTAATAGAAAAGGGCCGATTAGGCAACCCAGTTCTATGGCGGGGTTGGCTGGCGCCGTTCGGCACAACCTTTAAGCGCAGAAAGGGATACGGGAGAGCGGAGAACGATAAGGCAGACGGCGGAGAGGGGCCAGGGAAAGTGATACGGAAAAAGCGGAAAAGAGCGCGAGAGGAGAAACACAAGGAGAGACTTGCAGTTGAGGGTTCCTTGTTTTTATGGCTTTACTCAGCCAACATACTGTATGGACACACAAACAGATCCACAGACAGACAGACAGACAGACACACGGCACCTGCACACACATACACGCATGCATCCACACACACACACAGTGCCTTCAAACTTTACCGCCCAGGAAGCCATCACCTGCCCCCACCACCCAAACACACACACACACAAAAAACGCACCAATTTGCCACAAATGTGTCATCGAGATCTTAACGTATTCTGTTTGCGGAGAAAAGACTTGAAAGGAGGCATGACGGCTCGTCGCTAATGGGAGAGGACTTCCTCTTCTTTTTCCGGGGGGCTACGGGAGTGAGTAGGCGAGGGTACGGAGGTGCGCGGAACAGGACAGAGACGTGACAGTAATTGGCTGCGTCGTCGCTGGGGGAACGGCACTTTCAAACGATTGACAATGTCGGTGGGGTTTGCGTGGGCACGGCACATCTTATCAATACCACCTGCTGATCGCCCGGCAACAGCCCGACGCACTGTTGCAGAGACAGCGAGCGAGAGAGAGAGAGAGAGAGAGAGAGAGAGAGAGAGAGGGAATAAGGGTTTTGGAACGGGGGGAGAAGAGGAGAGGAAAAAGGAGAGACCCAGCCTCAACAATAGTCTTCTGTATTTGCTGTGAGTAAGCTACACGGCTCTAAATTAGGTTAGGAATTCTGGACTAATCCCCCCTTTAATGAAAAGGAGTTTAAGGACTTCAAACAAGGGATTAATGTGTCACTGGACAAACCGAGTTAGCACTGAGACGCTCCTTATGGGGAATTAGCGTTAGCTTTGCACGTCAGCCACCCTAGCCCCCCAACCCCAACCACAACCCATTCTCCTCCCCCTTTCCCAATTGCCCCCCCCCCCCCCCCCCCCCCACACTCCACCCCACTCTACCCCACTCTACCCCCTGCCAACCTAAAAAAAAGTGCTCAGAGCTGGGATCCTTTTGGAGAAAAAAATATTCCCTGACCTTTTTGAGGAGGTCCCCGAATAAATTTCATGCTCCGCGGATATCTAATTTTATGCTTTTATGGATTTACACATTCCAAACATAATGGAAAAGCGCTGGCGTTCCTCTCGTTCAGAAACAATTAGGCGTGGCCTGCTATTAAAAAAAAATAAAAAAGAAAAAAAGAAAAAGAAAAGAAGGAAACTGGCTCTGGTTTGCTGCCTGCTACCCTGTTGAACTTCATTATCAGTGCAGGGGAGGCTCTGCCATACCCCCTCCCCAACCCCTCCTGCTTTGAAGTGCTAATAGAGAACCAGGAGGACACCGGTATTGCACCCAGAAAAGACTCACACTCTCAAACTCGCTTTCTTTTTTTTTTTTTGTCTCACTGAGCCATGGCGGTGTGTATGTATGTGTGAGTGATCTTAATGAATTCGGTTATCTCTGGAAATGTGCTGTGCTGGCAGCTTTTTTTTCTCTTCTCCCAGCTCTCCCTCCTCTACTTTTTTTTTTTTTTTGCCAGGTTCCCTTCTTCTCTCCTCAGACACGAGCCTCTGAACTTTGGAGGGGAGGATTTGGGAGAAATGGACCGTGTTCCTCTGAGAGGATTGTGTCCCCCCGCATGGAGAGGGAGATTAGGAAGAGGGGATGAGAGGCAGAGTGGGAGGTAGAGAAGGACAGAAGAAAGAAAGAGAGGCGAGCGAGCGAGGGAGCAAAAGATAGAGACAGAGAGAGAGAATGAGGAGGGGTGGGACAGCACTACTGTACAAAATGTGCATATGATTCCTGAACTGCTACAATAGCATATTTCATCCCTGCCTCCAACTCTTTCCTAATGAGACATCAGCCCTCTGGGTGTCTCTTGATCCCTTCATGGCGTAAAACGACTAGAACTGGTAGATATTCAGCAAAAAACAAGGGGGAAGAACAGAACATGTTGCTAACAAAGAAAGAGCAGTTCCTTTGGAAGGCATAGAAGTACAGCCATGCATGAGATTGTTAAGGACGCCTCAACAGCTCAGCAATCAATTAAGCAAAGAGGCAAAAAACGAGACTCCGCTTTGTGGAAAAACTAGAACGGAAGTATAGGATGGGGGAAAAAAGTCGACTACAGCACACTAAAAACGACACCGCGTTCGGGGAGGGAAAAAAAGCAGCGTTTCTCTACCAGTCGATTATCTCTTCCTCAGTCGGGCTGAGATGAGTGCTTAGGTACTTCACAGGGTCTATCTACAGATGTGTCTCCGAGTGGGCACGCTTGACTGAGGGGGGGGGCCGGGGTGGGGGGGCTTGAGAGACAGTCGGCGACGGCCCAATCTGGAGGGAAGTCGTTTGGATCACTCTCAGCCGCCCGACTCCCAGCTGTTTGTTCCTTGATGAGTGTGCTGAAGGGCCACACATGCCCCCCTGGAGGGGAGGGGAGAGAGGGAGCAGCAGATCCACTCTCATTGGATAAGAACGCCGGCAAAAGTGACAGCTGAAATGAGTTGACAGCCGTGGATGAAAAGAAAAGAAAAGCGGGGGGGAGAAAAAAAGAAAGAGAGAGGGGATTAAAGAATCAAGGCTTAATTAACTCAAACGATATTCTAATCAGGTTTGGCAACCCCCCACCCTTCATCCGCCTCATCTCCAAAATACTTGTCCGGATCTTCTCTCCCTCTCTCCCTCTTTCCTGGCCTCCACTAACCCCCCCCCCCCTCTCTCTCTCTCTCTCTCTCTCTCTCTGTCTCTCTCCCTGTGTCTGTCTCTCAAATCTCCCCGGACCTCCCATCATTTCCACATGTGTGGAGCTCAGCGCGCGCACAAAAAACGAGATCGTTCAGCGCTAATTTTCCCAAACAGGAAAGCACTTAAGCCTGATTGAGACGCGCGAGCGGGCGCATCGTCGCAGACTAATGAGCTGAGCGATAGCAGTGGCCTTGTCCCCTCGGAGAGAGAGAGAGAGGGAGGAAAAAAATACCCTCTGTCCCTTCTTTTGTGTTCCGTTTATTGCCACACTCCGGAAAGACAAGAGTTTGCCGGGCGTTTTGCGGGGAAGAAGCGGCAGCTTCCGACAAGAGAGGAAATAAGGATGAGAATTTAATGAGGGCGTTCAATTCTGGCAAGCCTTTCAAAGACGACTCAAAGAGAAGCATGCCTAGTGATGCTTATGTTTAACGGTTATCCGATAAACAACTAAATGTTTGATCGATACAATCCCTTAAAAGGTGCATTTAAAACGATGAGTAATCGCAGGGCCCACTGGAAGACACACCTGTCTTGACATGGCGTCGTTGCCAGGCCTTGCCAACACAATGGCGCAGCATCCTTGATTTCCTGTTCTTTGGTTGATGGGTTAATAACTAATCTCTGCCTAATGATGGTCCTTTATAGGTTAAAAGGATTAGCGGAAATTTGCATCCCTAATTTGCCTCTTTAATCAACCATATTCATGATCACAGGGCCAGCTGTTTAGGCAACTTAGGCTCCACAGCTAAAGAGATTGAGCCAGTCAAGTAATAAAGAGCTTTTTAGCCTAAGCCTACGCTTATAACAACCTTTCTCTCAATATGTCGGTTCAGCCATATTTTCCTCCCATATATTCTCCCCCCTATATCCGACAACAGAGACAGGGCTGGTTCTTGGGCTGAGAGAAGAATTTGATATAAAGAGCATGTATTTCATTAGAGTGCTATGGACCACGACTGAGCCAGCTCATTGCATTTCTCACAGATGTTGCCTAATCTATTTCAAATGTCAAGCTATTTTCTCCATCTGGGTGCTGTGTTTGCTTTAAATCCAGGGACGGTGAGTCCGATGTAATCCTGTTTGAATGAAAAGGTAGTGCCAGGCATGAGGAGCAGTGGAAGACTGCAAGAGAGAGAAAGAGAGAGAGGAGAGAGAGAGAGAGAGAGAGAGAGAGAGAGAGAGAGAGAGAAAGAGAGCAGGGGAGCGAAAGCGTAAATCTCGCTCTTGAGAGTACAAACATCAGACCGTCTCCTGTTACTTTCCTCCAACGCTCCTCGCAACCTTGAGTGGAAATAGCTTGACGCTAAACCTTCAGAAACCTAGCTATCGCTCGGAACCATCACAACAATGCACACACTCAAGCCAGGAGGGAGCGCAAACAATGACAGAGATTGTGTGTTTGTGAATAAAACATGGCCACGGCCTTGCACACCAAGAGCCCTTCTTCCCCTCAACTCTACCTGGGAAATGAG
>NC_085009.1:7246843-7251843 GCF_963854185.1 Sardina pilchardus | reverse complement strand
GAAAGGGAATTCTTAATGCCGTCGCATAAATATGACTACACAATGCACACTTACGTAAAGCCGCCGCGAAAGCACGCGGGCCCTGGCTTTACAATCTGATGATACATCTGGGTTCTATATTTAGCCGCAACCGTTTCAACTTAGCCCAACTGCATTAACCGCCGAGGAAACTTTCAAAGGGATGGCCAATTACTTTGCACGTCCACCGCAAGCTGAAGGGCCTAGGGGTGGGCTCGGTGGCCAAGTCTGGCAAAAGCTGCTGAGCCACGCTGATATTACTTACCCCATCTTTAATGCAATAGTCCAAAAAAGAGCCAGTAACGAGCTTCTGAGAGGAAAACGTGAGACCCGATATTCTTAGCGTTCCCAGTGAAAGGCATCTCTCTGCCATGCTTATTATTAATGGGACTGATGGCCGGGATCGCATCAGTGTGCCCCATAAGCATAAGGGGTGATGCATCTGAGAATTGTTTTGCCAGGTCTGAACGGTCTCTCTCTGAACACGTGATGTGATGAGACACAAGAACTGCCGCATGCAAAGTGGCAACATAAAAAAGCTGTTTGCTGTCGGCTCAGGTATCGCATTCGGCTGAGCTCCGAGGCATTAGGATGCTTTCACCGGTCTCCTTTGAGCGCACAAAATGGTGGGAAATAAACACCAGGCATCAGCAGGATTGTCAGCAAAGCCTCCGGAAGCGTAGTCTCCATCTCGGGGGAGAGGCGAGGCAATCCTTTAGCAATATGGAGTTTTAAACTGTTGCTGTGATTGTCTTACAGTTTAGCCAGAGGGCTCCATCCCAGTGGCTTCCAATGTGCCTGAGGGAGAAGTCAGAGGCCCATCCCTCAAATGAAGACACATCTGTGAGGGATCCCCGTTCTACAATGCGGCAAATGTTGACAAATATGTGGCCCAAGGGAAATGTGCATCATCAATGTGTGTGTGTGGGGTGTGTGTGAGTGTGTGTGTGTGTGTGTGTGTGTGTGTGTGTGTGTGTGTGTGTGTGTGTCAACTGAGGGCCCATATATGTGTCTGTCTGCTCGATATAAGTAGTCTAGTCTATCCTATAGGTGAATGGGGGTTCATTCCTCCAGATTGCCATCTCCTGAGCTTTTCACCTTCGTCACACTCAGGTGCGAGTAAACATGGCTTCCACCAGCACACGTACGCATCGCTAACGGCTTCCATCACCCACAATTCCCATGCCTCGGGGGCTGGGCCCGTGTCCGATATGGATCTAATCAATATGCAGCCGCTCATCCGCTCCCACTGTGACCCATGAGAGATGTTTGTCTCTTGTCTCTCCATCAGGCATTAGCTGGGAATGTGATTAGTCATTAATCAGTTTAGGTGTCAGACAGTTAAGACTGTAGCAAGGCCCTCTCAACCAGTGTAATCCCAGTAAGTCCACACAAACATGGTAGACTTTTGACTGCCCACGTCCAGGTGATATGGAAGACAAGGGTAGTTTGGCGAGACATCGGTGGACAAGAGACAGAGAGGAAAGAATGACGGACAGTGTGTCAGAAATAACGACTAACACTATGACAGCATCTGTTTCCATCGCTTAGATATTCAGCTAGACTTATAAGCAAGCCAGTAAAGACAGACACTATTTGCTTTGAAGTCACTGCAACAACCAATAGACTATGTTTGGCTTAAACGTCCGGATATGACTCTTAATAGCCTACATGATGGAATTATGAATATATATTATGAGGACAACCCGTTAATGGAATTAATACAAAATCTAATCTTTGAATCATCCTTTACACAAGAAACAAACACCTGCTGAAGCTTAGCTGCAAATACGATTTATGCACGCTTTGAAACCGGCATTTGTGCATCTCAGCTGTAATGGTATTAGTCAGTGCTTTTGATATCCGCATGCCTCGTGTTCTTGTGAGGGCGTTTTTTTCCCTTTTCTTACGTTCTTTCTAATTCAACGGGATTGAAATAGGACTCCAACGGTGACTAACTGCATTAATTCTCAGCGGGAGTCTACCGGACAAATCTGGCAAAGCTGTCGCGCAGCTGCGGAAAGGACAGGCTTTTGCGCCGGCCTGTATACACAGCTAATAACACCCTAGTAATAAAAGGCTCTTTTCAACCACCTAAAATTAAAACAGGCAACTGACGTGATTAGATTACAGTTGTATTGCTCTGGACAGCAGCCTGGTGGGGGTGAATACAGCACAGCGGACCTCAGCGTTTCTCACACGCTGGCACGCAACACTACAATTCCTCCAGACTCTCTGTCAGGAGATGGAGGCTCGTTTAGCTGATCTGCAAAATATGGACCCCTAGTGGGAGAGTACGTATTAACAGAAGTGTGGCCTTATCAATTACTACTGTAGTCTAATTTCATACTCTATCGATGTTCCATCTAGCCTACATAGGAAGATATTCGCTCAGCAAAATTTATCAAACAGACGATAAGAAACAGCAGACTTAGTCCGTTCGCCACATTTCCATGATTCATATCAAAGCATATGTAAGCTAGTCTACTCTTAACACTAAAGAAAAAGTGGGCCAAGACTACCATTGTAAACGTGTCGGCGACCAGGCAAGCAGAGGAACTCAGTCCAGCGTTGCCTTTTCCACCCCTTGTGTCGAACACTGTATGTGTCATTAAGTCCGTGGCACGCTTGGCTGACCCGCGCCACTGCTGCTCCGAGGCCGAAGCCGTGGGGACACCAAAGCGTGAAAAAAATGTCATGCTTCTCTTTCCATTCCCATTCATCAACCAGGTTCACTGCAACAATAAGTTCAGGTTGCCATGAGTGATACCACACAATATGATCGTGTTGTGCATCAATTGATAGGCTATAAGTGATTGGTTGATCAATAGTGACTTAACACGTAGATTATTAATTTCAACTTTGCCCTGTCTGATATGGGAGTAAGAAAATGGCCTTAATTATCAGGTTAATTATTAAGTAAGGGGTGTCTGTCGCGATGCGCTACTGGCAACTATACACCACCCGCTCTCAAGTGCACATGAACACCGTTAGAAACGGACCTACCAGCGTAACAACCTTGAGCACCAGGATCAGAGAAAAGTCATACAGTTTGTTATATTTGATGCCATAAAACTGGAGAAACATGCCCCGACGAAATGGAAAAGAGTAATTCAGAAATATTTTGATGACTCCCTTTTAAACCAATGCAGTGGCCGCGACGGGAGAAAAACTGAATGGAAACTTTGGCATGATACCATCTTGGTTCCCACAAAATGAAGTTGCAGTGCGCTGTTATCAATTATACTCCGCCTGGACGCTTAGTAATGTCATCTAAATTGCGCCTGGCTGGAGTTCGTCATACCGAAGATGTTTTTGTATCGCATCTAATCCATTTCATTAGCCTACTTTGTAAAGAAGATATACATTCATCACACATTTGCAATGTACAGTTTCAAAATGCCGGCGGTCACCTTGCATTCACGCAATGAGCCTAACGGCAAAGAAATCACAAGCTTCGTTAAATAGATATAACAGTCAAACTCACCTTCTTCCGGGGCTGCCATTTCATCATATTTGTAAACCAAAATGTGAAAGCATTAAGACAGTACGTGCCAGGAAAAGTGATTTTCGAGGATAGGGCAAGAGCAAGTCATGCTGCCTCTTGACTTTCCTCAATTTTGCAGCATATTTCCTCCAAGCGTAGACCTATGGGATTGCTTGGAGAGTCGGGTGGACTGAAGATTACTGAGGTGACCCTCGAAGATGGTCCGCAATAGTGTCCAAATATATCCAGAGAGTCTTGGAAGAGATCGCGGCACAGTCGAAAAGCAATCAAATGCTGTTTCTACAAACTTAACCAGTTGAATTAGCTATGCCGAGAGCGCGGATCAAGTCACATCGAAGCTTTCCGTGACAGTTGCTGGCGCCCCTTATCGCCAGGAACAATGTAGCCGAGCAAGACTCTTCGCCAGCACCAATCAGTTCAACTGTGAAGGGCTGCACATTTTTCTCTTCCTCGATAACTTTTATTCACTTTGACGTATGTGGTTTTCCAAATGACCATTTGTCCAACAGAAGAATGAAAATGACAGTATATCCAGTGACAACGTGTCTGTAGACTTACTGGACGGACAGTGACAGAAAAATCCAAAGGAGGAAGGTTTGAAAATACCCGACAAAACAGCTCCGCTTTTCTCTCTGCCGCTGCTGCTGAGAGTCCTGGAAATAATCAGATAGCAAATTGGTGGAAAAATAGTACTTGCCAAATAGAATTCCCGGGAGAAAGCGCGGCGCTTGGAGTCGAAAGGGGGAAAAGGCGAGTAAAAGGAGGCAGAGAGAGAAAGAAGATACGAAAAATCTCTGGAATTTCGAAGAGCGAGATGATGTCCTGCAAGAGCAACAGAGCTGGACTACAGAGCTGTAATGACTTCCTTCCCCGCTTTTTCGGGTTCAGGCGTTGCGCATATCTGAAGCTTGACAGCGGAGGGGGGAGCTAGGCTTCATCCATCGAGGTCATAGTGCCGTCGTCTGGAGTTCTCGTTTAGCGGAATCGGAGGCAGGTCACATGCTGAAATCCAGCATGCATTAAATATTAGGATATTTAGTAATACCAAGCAGTAAAGCCTACAAGATTATAATTTCAAAAAGCCCAGGTATTATTGTGCAACTGAGCTAAGTTTCCATAGAGCCTATTTCAGTGCAAGCATGCAAAGGACGAGTCAGTTATCGTGTTCATCCTATAGTCTGAATTGGAAATATCCATGTTATGACTGATGCTCATTATTTTATAGAAAATTGATTGAAAGTAATCAAAGTCACCTTTAAGAAGTCATTCCTTTAAGAAGTGCGTGTTACTGTTAAACCTCCAAACTATGCCATGGTGACCTATATGTCAGCCACTATGCTAACCTGTGTCAGCAAAGCAAGCATCATTTGTTTTGTTTGTTTATTTCTTAAAACTGATCAGTGTTGAGGTGAGAGAATGGCCTGCCAGTGTCAAACATGCTAAAGAGCTTGCTCTGAACTGGGTCACCTGCCAA
>NC_085009.1:7084343-7241843 GCF_963854185.1 Sardina pilchardus | reverse complement strand
GTGGTGTGGTGTGACTGCAGTTATGGGAACTTTTGTAAAAGTCAAAGGACTTGGAGTCAACGATGCAGTCTGTGATTCATGACCATTACACTTCTGGCTATGTTTAGTAAACTGCTGCTCCTCAGCTCTCTGTCCGAAGTGTGTGTGTGTGTATGTGTGTGTGCGTGTGTGTGTGTGTGTGGGCTCTTAACTCTGGTGTCCCTGCACCGTCCATCCTGGCTCTGCAGTTGCAGTGTTGTGCTGAAGGTCGCGGGTTTACTGCAGTGGCCAGTCAACAGCTGAGCCTTGACATTACGCAACACAACACGGGATACTACTACAACCACAATAACAATATGTTGTTTATGCCCCATTGACACAGCCTCTAAACAACATTAGCAGCTTACTCATAACCTGATTTGGGATACAACAACAACAACAACAACAACAACAACAACGACAACAACATCAACAGATGGGAAACAAATGTACTAGCTTGAACTGAACCCTTTACAAATCCTAGCCAATCAACAAGGTGTTTCAGGAGCACAGAATGAAGGGTTATAAACAACCTTTTGCCTGAATAATGCTGACTATACCTCTAGTGGAGTTAGCGGTTAGCAGATGGGTGCTTTAGGGTTACTACCAACCTTCAGCCTGAATTGCAGACTACATGTACACCTTTAAGTGAGCTAGCCGCTAGCAGATGGATGCTTTCATGCTCATCTGCATAGGGCGAGTGTGGAACTTGTTTTGGAAAAGACTCTCAGCACGCCGCGGTCCTCCCAGAAACAACAAAACACCGCCGCCGCTGATAGTCCAAGCCCACGTCGCACGGATCATCTTGAAGCACAACAGGGCTTCCTTTGCCATGTGTGCATTCCCTGTCAATTAAGCACACTTTTTTGTTGTTTGTTGCAGCAGATCTTTGGCAGTCGAGGGTAGCGTGCGTGTGTGTGTGTGTGTGTGTGTGTGTGTGTGTGTGTGTGTGTGTGTGTGTGTGTCTCAGTCTCTTTCATCTTCCCCACTCCCTTGTTTCTGCCCCATGGTGGACCAAGAGCCTCCTGTTTAGCCTCAGAACAGAACGTCATGTTGATTCAAACACACACACACACACACACACACTCCTTCTCTCTCTCTCTCTCTCTCTCCCTCTGTCACAACACATGCACACACACACACACACACACACACACACACACACACACACACACACACACACACACACACAATCTCCATCTCACAGAGACAATCTCTAACACACGTACTGTATACACACACAAACACACACTCTCTCTTTTAAACAGATACATACACACACCTCCAGACAGACAGACACACACACACACACACACACACACACACACACTTCCAGACAGACACACACACACATTTCTGCTCTGTTAGATTTATGCAGGAGAGGGTCTGACTGAGGAGGAGCCTTTCTCTTTCGAAGCTGCATTTAATAATTCACTTGGACACCGATGAAACAGGCTCCATAACATGTTGTTTACACACACACTCACACACACACACTCACAGAGAGAGAGAGATACACAGGGGAAAAATGAACACATTCACATGTGGACTCTTATACAAATGCCGGCACGCACATTGAATCACAATTGGGGAAAAAAATGCATACCTGAACATTGATGAAATGGTGCGGATTTTCAAACACACACCCATGCTGGCAGACCCACACACACATACACACTCGTGTATATACACACGCATATACACGCACACGGAAAAATGACAGACACAAACACATTTGATGAAATGGGCTGTGGTATTCTGTTGAAAACAACCCTTCACATGCACACAGATGAAATGGTCTGTGTGTGCGCCCACACACACAGACACACACAGACACACACACACACACACACACACACACACACACACTGGTGTTGATGAAACTGGCTGTGGCATACTGTTTGAATCAAGGCAGCGGAGAGGGAGGGCATGGAGCCTGATGTGAAAGAAAGTGAGGAAGGACGGACAAATGCAACACTTCACCAAACTCTGCTGAGGCAAAGGAGTGAAAAAAGGGAGGGAGAGAGAAAGACAGAGAGAGAGAGAGAGAGGCGTAGACAGAGGATACAGTATGTGTGTGGTCCTCTTCTGTAATGGGATCTGGAGTTGAAAAAGAGGAGGCATCCGCTGGATATGGAGGATGATGTCCATCATCTCTTCCGTGTATTTGTGCGTGTGCTTGTGTTTGTTGATTTGATAAGTTTGTTTACAAGCGCTATATCCTGTTTGTGTGTGTGTGTGTGTGTGTGTGTGTGTGTGTGCTTGTGTATGTATGTATGTATGTGTGTGTGTCAGACAGAATTTCTGTGGAAAACACTATTTTTCTCAAGTTTATGTAGTTTTCTGTGCACGTCTGTGTGTGGTGTGTGTGTAGTGTGTGCATGTATGTGTGTATGTGTGTGTGTGTGTGTGTGTGTGTGTGTGTCAGCCAGAATTTCTGTGGATAACACTATTTTTCTAATGTGTATGTAGTTTTCAGTGCATGCCTGTGTGTGGTGTGTGTGTAGTGTGTGTGTGGTGTGCATGTATGTGTGTATGTTTGTTTGCGTGCACGTGGGGGGTGGGGTGAGGGTTGAAGACTGATAATGAGGGGGAGACGATGAAACTGATATATATAGAGAGAAATAGACAGGCAGCACTTAATTTACACCTTTGATTGAAATCCGCCTGCACTTCAACAGCTCTCATTTGCATTTGTGGACTGCAGAACCCACACAAACACACACCCAATACACGCTGGCTGCCACATAAATGACTTCAGAGCTCATAAACACATCAGTCGGAGTTTAAAAACAATACTTTAGCTGAGCGGATTCAAACCACCATAGGAAACAATGATAAGAGTCAACCCAGTCATGCTTGTGCTAAGGCTGTGGATGCAAAAGGTGGATGTGATGTTAGCATCAAACGCTAGCTATGATGATATGTAATGTGCTTTTCACCCAAAAGAGTTTAAGATTCCTACTCATGGCTAGCAGAGAAAGATAAGCTTGGGGGGGGGGGGGGGGGGGGGGGGGGTCCTAAGACCTAAGACCCAAGCACGTGTTCCGATCTGAAATGCTGAGTCACAGACACAGGTTGGTTACAGTAGGTGCAAACACCACAGCTTTCAGATCACTACATTTACCATTACAATTACTATTATTAACACGCTCATTTCACCAGCAAGCTTCACTATCGACATGATCATTTATGTAGATAGGCCAATGAGTTATTATGGTACTCAACTAAACCACTGCATATAGGCTATTTCAGTGGAACACTCTTGCCAGAATGAATTCCGCAAAAAAAAAGACTGGTCATCTCAGGTCTAGCCGGATCCATTATAATTGGTAACCTCTCGGGTTCAGGTCTGACTGTTGTTGGGCCAGTCTGGAGTCGGGTCTCATATCCACTGAGCTTTATCTCGGGATGGATTTTGTTTTATGATTTATTGCAGGTCAAGTTTGGTGAGTTCACATACTGTATTGTGATTCAAGTCAAGCACTACTTTTCGTAGCTCTCTGAAAACTTCGACGCTGCAAGGTCATTTAAGAACTAAAAAACATGCTGATCAATGTGTTTGAAGTTTGGCAAGGCTTCGAGTGGCCTTTGGGAACTTCAGGACAACTTTAATTAAGATTTGATCGAGATTGACTGACATGTTAAGATAAGCTTATTTGTTTTCTCATTAAGAAAATTGTAATGGCTGAAATCAAATGGCTGACTATTAACAAACATTTTTTATAGAAAAAAACATAGTGCTACCATGAGTATAAACAATTGAAATATGCTTGAGTTACTTTGAGTAAAGAGATTAAATTGTGTAGGATTTTTGTGTATTGTTTATTCATTCATCCAACCCAAAAGTTCCAATCTTAGTCTCCTGTTTCCCAGTAATAGTCTCAAGAGCCAAGTTCAGTGGGAAACCTACATGTACTCGTGTACCTGTCTATACGGCACATGCTAGAATGAACATTCAGCCAACTTCATTTACTCCACTTTCTCGTTCAATAACTGTCAGATGAGACGATACAAAATCACTGCTCTCTCGTTTTGAATGAATGGAAATTCACGTTGGAGTGATTACCAGTGGTAAACAGCGATGCTTCTTGTCCAATCAGAAATGGATAAAAAGGTTGACCGGACTTAACTATTAGCCAAATGAAAGTACCTAAATACTATAATATACACACCATAACGCATAAGAAAACACTTAAACTAAGTGCATGTTGAACAGATATGCCTTTATGATGTACAGCTTAACACTAGAAGCGCCAAGCGCCGGTCATTTGACCGCTGACGCGTATTCCTAGAAGCGCCGTGGGGGTTTGACCTAGATATACCTAGAACTGCCGGGCTGCGGTCATTTGACCGCAGCGATTACAAAAAAAAAAAAATCTTTTCACTCGATTAAATTCCAGGACCCTACGTTCACGACTTTTCCTAAATACGCGTGTTTTGTCACCCAGAATTTTTACATGATCAAAAGCACACCGGTACAAGCTAGTTTAGAGCTATTTTGCGCTCACTTATGTGACAACACTATGTTGTCTCGCGTTCGGCCATTTTTGTTCAGGCTGCTATTCTCTTTTCTCACAGCAGATGTCGCAAGGATTTCCTGTCAGTCGGGCATGAGAATAATATTTTACCATAAAACATATCGTTTATATATGTGCAACATGTATTATATATGTGCTTTATTTTAATAACTATTTTTCATTTACATGGCATAGTCTATGGAGGCGATTTACAGTGGTAAAATGCGAGTTTGTTTTGAAAACGTTGCGACAGGCCTACATGTGTAAGTTTCGTCGTAGCCTATTTATGTACGTAGGGCGCGTATGCCTACGTACATTCATAGTTGTACATCTTATCTTCTATTTGTAGGCTATCTTTTAAAGCTCAGACTAATGTATAAGCATTTTCTTACATATTTGCTGGACTGACTGAGTTACGTCAAGTCAAGGACCTATCCTAACACACTTGTTGTATAATGTCAATTGGCGCAGCGTTAACACTTCTGTCTGCAACGCCGGAGACCCGTGTTCACATCTCGACAGGAGCGAAATGCAAAATCTTATATCGATAGAATTTACTGACCATTTTTCAACGTCGATGAACAATTATTTTTTGTTAATGGTTTTTAATAACAACCTATCTGAAATAAACGGATGAATCGCAATATGTTTAGGCCTACCATTAACGAAAAATAATTTCGCCAGCCAATCATTTTCTGCCGCCAACTGACAAACTTTGACAAAGCCAGTTAGACTTTTTGCATCTAAAAATAATTATATCATAGTGGCACGCGAAAAAATAAACGATAGCCTAGAAACTAGGCCTACATGAGATTTTCCCACTACACCACATCAGTATTGTGCTCGTTGCTACGACACACAGGACTCCCAGTGAGTTGACGACCAATGAAAATGACATGGGGAAAAGCAGCAAACAAAGTAGCCTGATTTTGATCTCACCTTACATAGGCTACTTTCCTAATTCCTACGTAGGGCTACTCAGACTTTTGTTAAATCGTCAGGGCCCGGTTGCACAAACACCAAAACCAAAGATTGATGATATGAACCAAATATTCTGGAACAGATGGATTTACAGCATTGAACGTGATAGGCTATTAGCTAGCCTACTGATGCGACTTCCACCGTTTCCTTTCCAGAGATTGCTGCGCTGTTCACAACGCAATGAATGCATGCAGTCTACATTGAAGTGAAACGTGCAGAACGTTGTCCAAAACAATACAATAACATTGTGTGTTGATATCTAATACAATATACACATCTGTAGACATGAAGTGGCAACTAAAGCCATTATCAGTCATGAAAACTGTGACGGCTGCATTAAGGTTTTGGCTGAGCCAGCTAGCCAGCCAACAACTTCATTAGCCAGCCGTTCTCAAAGCAAATGGCTTCGGGGTCTATACAACACACTATCCATTGCAGCCTATTTGAAACCGATCATCCCCCTCCCCCATACACTCGTCTAGGATACTTAGGCTACAGATATTACCGAGGCATTGAGGAACTGCCTCCCCACCCCCACCCCATCTATCTGTCCCCTGCATAGACTAGGCTGTAAGCTGGCTGTTTAGGCAACCCGTGGAAGAATGCGCAATCATGTTTCATCGCATATGCGCGTTTCAGAATGTTCGAATTCGCCAGCGTGCGTGTAGTTATGTGAATCGAAAAGAATATAAATATAGCCTACTTTATTGATGCCTTGTTCAAAAGAACTTCCGTCAGGAATAGGTTGGGGATCGAACCAGCAACCCTTGGGTGATCAAGCCGAAGCTCTAACCAGTGAGCTACGACTCTGCTTGATAACTTGGAGAAAATGTGTGTCTCAATGCTGAATCTCGAATTCACATAGAAGTTAGCTTAAATTGTAGAAACAATAGGCCTAGCTTTTTTTCAGCAGACATCGCAAACATAGCCTACACATTCGCAAAACAGAGAATATCATTCACTCATTATTTTAAATTATGCTACTTCTCACGCCTATGCCTGCTCAGCATAGCTCTCTATATCTCCCTCCCTCCGATGTAGCTAGACCCTAGATCTTCTCCCTAAATGAATGAAAGTTGTTTTAGAAAGTAGCCACGGTAGCCTGTAAAATGCGGCATGAAATCCTGGCTACTGTGTAATTGAAACCAGACTATTAGGCTCTTTGTTCCAGGTGACCAGGTCCGATCATTTTCGGCAGCGCGAACATAGGCTACCTATTAAATGAATAGAAGTGAATTTGGGGAGTGAATTAGAACTAGCCACATTCACTTTTAGAGCATTTTAGTTGAAAGTCAAGTTTGCTTAAGGTTTGTTCAAGAACTCTTCCAAAGTTTTTAACAACACAAATCAACACAAATACATTAACAGATAACTCAAACGTGCTGTATGTCATAATGAAACAAACAACCACAGATTATCAACAACACGGTCTGACACGAATGACATGGCTTAGTGCAAACTGAATTTATGACCAAACGATTTCATTCGTGCACGAAGCGCCATCTTGCGATCATTATGTGTAAGTAAAAGCCTCCCAGTCTAAGGACTCAGCGGTCATTTGACCGCCTCGCCGCGCTTTAAGTAGTTCACAACAGCACGGCGCTTCTAGTAGGTCGTCAAAGCGGTCAAATGACCGGGGCGCGGCGCTTCTAGGTATAAGTGGGTCAGAACGGCGCGGCGCTTCTAGTGTTAAACATTTGAACCCCATTAGGATGCAGAGCCGAAGACAAAAGACCCAAAGGAAGTGAGACTGAAATTCAGTGAAAGAAAGAGAGAGAGAGTGTGTACCGAGAGCAGACACTAAGTGCGAAGATCACACCCTTTCAACCTCCTTTCAAATCCTCACTCTATTACCCTCTCTTTCTGTCCTCTCCATCTCTCAAACGCGACCTCCCACTCGCTCTCGCTCTCTCTATTCTTCCACGCACTCGCTCTGTCTATCCGGGCTGTCATTGAAAGAGAAACTCTGTTGAATTGCACTGTCAGGAGGGGGAATGGTAAATCAATCTATTAAGAGAGGGGCTGGGCTGGAGTCCTATATGGCCGTGTGTCACGGAGGTGGATGAAGTCTGTGTCTGTCTGCTCTCTCCAAGATCAGAGCGGCCGCAAAGTATCCGAAATTACAGTTCAAATGGGATTTTCTATGCTGTTGTCACACAGACACACACACACACACACACACACACACACACACACACACACACACACACACACAAGCACTCTCCCTCTCTCTCCCTCTCTTCCTCTTTTTCTCTCTCAGTCTCTCTCTCTCTCTCTCTCTCACACACACTCTCTCACACACACACACACACACACACACACACAGGGCCAGGGAGACAGTTCAAAGAGAATCTTAACCGCCGTCTCCATAGCACAAAGACAGTCGACTTAAATGCCCTCTCTGTTAAGAGCATCGAGACATAAATCTGTTCAAGTGATTACCCCAACACAAAAGGTGTTTAATTCAAATGCCATACAGTAGACGGCTTCATTAAGGGCCTATTTCTTTATGCAGCTCCAAAAAGACCCCCCCCCCCCCCCCATTTTTAACAGAGCCACTAAGAAATGACTCTTTGAAGGCACTCGTAATTGAATCATAAAAGCAGCACGAGTGCCCGGTAGCCCTTTGAAATGACTCGGCCACTGCAGACGGAGCAGAGCGGAGGAGACGAGAGACGAGTGGTCACTCGGTGCCCCGGGCGGGCACGCTCCGGAACACTCTGGAGGAGGCATAAATAACGAGCAGAGGGCGGCGCCCAGCAGGGGGGGCAGGGGGGGGGCAGCGTGACCCGCCGTGGGTGGCGCGGGCACAGAGACTGTCCTCTGGTGCCGTCCACCGCCCTCCGTGGCAGATGCGCCGTATGTGTGGGAGACGGAGGAGCACTACTACTGCTGGGCTCAGAGAGAGATGGATTCATTCATTCACTTGCTAGATGTTTTTATGCATATTTAGTATACTTTTATACATCAGTTTTTGCTCTACAGTTAAAAGATTTTGTGGACTTGTGCTTGAAATAAAAATGGTTATGGTTTTGGTTATGGTTATGGAAGTTGGCAGATGCTTTTCTCCAAAGCGACATACAAATGAAAACAATACAATAATTCCTTTAACAGTGAACGATTGAAAAAGTTAGTCAGGCTACATTAGGGAGAATAGCACTAATAAACAACAATGGCAATTCAATCAATAGAGTACTGAAAATAAACAATGAAAATGAAATGTGGTTATATCTGAAAGAGGAGGGGGAGTGTAGCTGGAGGGAAGGTATACTGCGGTGAAGGCGTTGGACCTGTAATGGGCTCCTTGAGAGTTCCTCCATTTTGAGAGGGTCAGAGGTGAGCGAAGCAAACTACACGTCTAGGTGATCCAGGTGCCTGAGGTACATTTTTCAAAAATGGAGCCTAAATATACAGTACTTGAGGGGTCGATTTCAGGAACATGCCATTGCATTTCATCACAGGAGAGACATGCAGGGGAGGATGTAGGGACTCTTAAGTCTCTATTCTCCATTTCTTAAGAATGATAATTATGTGGAATAGCACCTGGCATGTGTGGAAGGCAAGGCAGCACATATTCTCACCTCACTCCTTTGTATGCCAGCCTGCACAGGGAAAGGAAACAAGAGCATCGCTCGGCGAGAGCTCCATGGCAACCAAAATACTAGAGTTGGCAAAGTGGCAGTGTTTGCCGACATGAAAGCCGAGGAGGAAGAGAGAGGGAGGGCGGGGGGACAGGTTTTTCCTTTTCTTTTCTTCTCTTTTTTTTGGAAGGGGTGGGGTGGCGGTGGTGGTGGCACTGGCGTCTGTGTGAATGCCTGTTGGCGCCTCCGGTGGCACAGATCTCCCCGCCCAGTCACCCGTTCCTGACACACTCACACACACACACCCTCCAGACACACACACACACACACACACACACACACCCTCCACCTAACCCCCCTGCCTCCCAAATCAGTCCCGACTACAGATCAAAGTGGGTTAAAAATCAGGATTAGGCGTAATCTGTGTGAAAAGAACAGGTGTTAATCCTTTAAATTACTCCTGCTGTACCCCAGGGATCTCTCCTTCTGCCTCTTTTATCTGTGCACCTTCACTCGTTTTTCTTTCTTTTCATTTATTCACTTTTTTCCCCCAACAAGAACAGCTTAGTCACTTGAGCCGAGATTCTCGACTGTTTTTGTCGCGGCATTAAAAGGTGGCTGAATGCGTTTGGAGTTGGCTCAAATCACCAACTTAACACTGCACTTCCTCAGTGAACCTCTTATGGATTTAATTCCATTCAAATATGCTGCCATCCAAAAGGAAAAATGCCAAGAGTTGGATAAATCTCCCTTCATGCTAAACCTTTGTTGTGATCTTCCTTATGAATATCCTAACAGAGAGGCCTAGAAGCATAAGAGGGCCTCTGTGAAGACTTCCCTCTCTTCATCCCTCAGACACACACACACACACACACACACACTTATTTGCTCCTTTCCTTTGCCTCCTCAGTAAGGCTTACACTGCATATACAGAGTATACAGAGTTTCAATTGCACCCCTCCCTCCACACTCAAACACACACACACACACACATGCTTGTCTTGCACGCATGCGCACACACTCACACACACACACACACACACACACACACACACACACACACACACACGTGCACACACACATAGTTGCACAGATGCAAAAGCACCCCCTGCAGTTGTGACCTTGTCCAGCGCTGGCATTTTCTCTTCCGATCACACTCAAGCGCCAGCGGTTTGTGCTGCAGTGGACCCCCTGAGCCCCTGAGCCCCGCATAGCACTGCACAGCACAGCACAGCGCAGCGTGTGAGTGTGAGAGCAGAGGGCTCACGTGGCCCACAAACCTGAGAGAGAGGAGTGTGTGTGTGTGTGTGTGTGTGTGTGTGTGTGTGTGTGTGTAGGGGGGGGGTTGTGAACCGGAGGAGGAGGAGGAGGGAAAGTTTCGATGTGAAAATAAGCATTTTCCCTGATTTCTCCATAACACAGAGGAGCCAGGACTTGGCGACTGTCCCCGTGGTCTCTCCATGTTCCAGTCTTTTCTGCCACAGCACGCAGTCTTATTGATGAGCTTTGGAGTCAGGCACGGACCTATAAATAGACCTCACGGTGGCACAGATAGTGTTGTGAGAGAATGAGGTCAGAAGGACCATCCAGAGAAGGTTCCCTACACACACACCCCAACCACAACCCCCCCCCCCCTTCATCGGCACTGATCTGGGAACAGCGATCCAAAACCCTTTCACCTTTAAATGTGAGGTAATTCCACATAATGACCTGCTCAGCAGATCCCGGCTATTGTCCCCCTCATTCAGGGTCTCTTTCAGCGCTGGCTCCGCCGCTGCCCCGTCTTCCCCCATCTGACCATCTGCCGGTCGCTGTGCCAGCACGGCGAACGAACGAACGAACGAACGAACGAACGAACGAACGAACGAACGAGAGAGAGAGCGAACGAGCGGCCGGCCTCGCCTGCCAGGTTTGGACTGGGCTCGCCCGGGACCCACCGGCACACACACACAATGCAGCACTTCATGCCCCGATTACCGGCTCATTCAGGCCCTGGAATGGGTGGGCACTGTCACGGCACAAACATGGTGGGGGAGTGAGAAAGAAAGACAGAGAGAGAGAGAGAGAGAGGGAGAGAGAGGGAGAGAGAAAGAGAAAGAGAGAGAGAAAGGGAGAGAGAAAGAGAAAGAAAGAGAGAGAGGGAGAGGAAGAGAGAGAGAGGGAGGGAGTGTATGAGAGGCTAGTCTGCGTGTGAGATGGGTGGTTGTGGTGTGTGGGTCAGAGACTAATCAGAGCAGGCCTCCGTGGGCCTCCTGCTGCTGCCTCTCCCCAGACTGGACCATCTGGCTGGGTCAGCACCAGCCAGCACTCCCCCCTCCTCTTCCTCCTCCTCCTCTCCCTCTCTCTCCCCTTCGCTTCACTTCCCTTCACTTCCTCCACCTCTCTCTCTCTCTCTCTCTCTCCTCTTGCTCCCTCTCTCCCTCCTGCTTTTTTTTTTTTGGTTTTGTCCTGACCTTCTCCACGTCAACTTCCGCTGCGAACAGATATAGCAGGGCGGTAGGAGAGAGAGAGAGAGAGGGAGGGAGGGAGAGGGATAGGGAGAGAGAGAGAGAGACAGAGAGACCGAGAGAGAGAGAGAGAGAGAGAGAGAGAGAGAGAGAGAGAGAGAGAGAGAGAAGGGGGAAGAAAAAGGGGGAGTTTGGAAGCGAGTGAGCAGAAAGTGTGGATGCTTGCCATTGTCTCTCACCCACAGTAAGACGCAGTGACCATACTTCCCTTTCCCGCCATCTCCCCCTGTGTGCTCTGTTGTTACAATGTATGTATGTGTACGTGTGTGTACGTGTGTGTGTGTGTGTGTGTGTGTGTGTGTGTGTGTAAAAATTGCTGGGTGCAATTATGAGAATGCATGATGTGTATGAGGGTACAAAATACAGAGAAGGAGTTAAAAACAATGTACATATGTGTGTGTGTGTGTGTGTGTGTGTGTGTGTGTGTGTGTGTGTGTATGTGTATGTGTGTGTGAGTGTGAGTGTGAGTGTGAGTGTGTGTAATAATGTTCACCACAACCATCAAGAAACCCCCACGCATCAGTAGAGCAGAGGCCCTATAATATCCATGACTCATCAGATTAGCACAGCAACTCAGCTTGTGTCTTGGCTGGATGGACTGAGAGGGGGGTTAGACTGGAGGGAGGGGGGTAGACTACAGGGAGGAACACGAGGGGGAGGGGGGGGGGGGGGGTGCTGCGGAACCCCTGTGTGTTGGAAGGGCTCAGCTGAATGAAACGCTGACACATCACAACTCACTTAAAACTCTGGAGCTTTCCCATCGGGAGACTCACTTCAGCAGTCTGTCTGCGCAGCTGGAAGGCTTCTTGTCAAGACGTCTTCTGATCATCTCCAAGAGGGGATCGCATGTGTGACTGAACTAACGCTCGCGTTACACTGATTACTTATGAATGTGATTAAATTGGGCATCTCCGTTGGTTTCACATCCATCAATAGAAAACTTGTTGAGTTTTGAGTTGAATATCAGGCATTCTTGCGCGGTTTAAACTACCCAAATGCATGCGTATCTATCATGAATACACATTTACAACAATCAGTTCTTTTCACAATGTTCAAAATGCACAGCATTAATGTTGTCTTGCAAATCAGATGCTTTGTGAGAAGATGATAAACTAAGATTACTATTACTATAACCATATCTATAACCATACTATACTATAACCATATCTTTGGTGCTAGGTTGTTTCCTCTTGTAATGTCCGTAACTAGCAGGGACACAACCCAAAAGAGAGCTAATTAGCAAGGTGAGCTAACGCTCCACTGGAAAACAATGTTGGCTCTTTTGTGAACTCTATACAGACATGCTATTGTTGAATACCTCACTCGTGAACATTATTGTACCCCAGCGTTTGTGTGGACGTGATTCAACCCATCAAAGGTCAGGAAGTTGACTCAGACGCGCTGAGTCAAATGTGAAAAGCCCTGATAGGTGAAAGCCTCGGACCGTTCGGATAAACAAGCCCACTGCGAGCATTACAGAGTTTATTAGATTACTTTCGCGTTTCAAAGGCCTTTGTTTGACTGTGTTTACTGCGTAGGAGAGATGTGGGGAGGTCTGTGTGCATCATCCCATTAACACTAAAAGCACACCTGCTTTATATCGAAAAACAACATAAAAAGAACCAAGGGGAACTTTTCTCACCCTACAGTGGTTCACATGGCAAAATGTGATAGTTCCAATAACCTGTCAACCGCTCTGCATCTTCTTTGGGTATCTAGTCATACCCAGAAATGTCAGCAGAGCCATTACAGCAACCAGACGACGTGCAAGGACACTGACTCCAGACCAGTTTACACAGCTGGAAAGCCTGGACACACTGCCTGCGTTGGTCCAGTTGTAGAAGTAGGCCATCCACACTTGCACCCCACACACACATCTTCCCAGGCCAGGGAGCCTTTCTACTCAGCAGGGGAGGGTGTCTCACTCGCTATGCTCTTATCAGGGAGCCACACCGCTTCCAACACATGTCTAAGACATCACCCACCGTAAGCCCTGAAATACAGACCCTGGACTTTCTCTCTCTCTCTCCCTCCCTCCCTCTCTCTCTCTCTCTCTCTCTCTCTCTCTCTGTCTGTAGGTCTCTACTTCCCGTCCATTGACAGATGATACATATTGGCTTTAACTTGGCCCCAATTAGGCTTAATACATTAAGCAAGCTTACTGGGCCATTTTTGGAGCCAAAGTAATTCAGCTAATACAGGGTACAGCTTTGCGAAGTGATGTGCTCATCAGTTAGTCAACTCAAGATAATGTGGGGGGGTCAGAACACAGCAGAAATCAGAAGAGAGTATAAAAGAGACAAATATGCTTTTGACATAATCATACATATATTTATACAGACATATGCTACATCTGCATATCATTTTGTGTGTGTGTGTTTCGGTCTGTGTTTCTGTTTATGTCTGTGTACAGTATATAATCATAAAGCTATCAACATTTTTAATGAGAACAGGAGCTTCAATAAAACAAAGTGCGAGCCGTACTGTACTTGCCAGCGAGCCAACACATCCTCCATTTCTCACTGCTTTGTGCAATATAAACATAACCCTGCCCACCACCCTCGCACAGCCGACTTGGTAGCGATCCAACCAAGACTGGGATTGATACTTCTCATATAGACTTTGTGAGGAGAACAGAAGAGGAGCCTACTACACCCTCTCTGAAGTACGAGAAGCCCTTTCAGAAAAACAAACAGAGAGGAAGAAAAAAGGAAGCAGAGTGAGAGAGAGAGAAAGAAAGAGAGAGAGAGGGAGAGAGAGAGGGAGGGAGAGAGAGAAACAGAGAGCTGCGGAGGCTCCGGTTCCAGAGGAACTCCACATGGTCCAGAAGTGAGGAGTGTCTCTCAGTTCTCTCTGCACTGGAGCCATCTTTGATCTGCTGGGTTGGGGGAAGAGCCTGGGGATGATGTAATGGTGGTGAAAGTTGCAGTTTGACACGATAGGAGGTCCCATCGCTCCCACATCAACCCCACCCCCTCCACCACCCCCATCCCATCCTCCATCTACGTCTCCAGTTCCACCACCACCACCAGCACCACCACCCTTCCCCGGCCGCCGTCACCACCCTTTAGTGTGGGCGATCTAGCAGAACTGCAGTCTCCCCTCCCAGTGGAGAACACAACAGATGTGCCTGTATTCTCTACATCAATCACGCCCATAGTCTCATCACACACTCACACACACACACACACGTGCTGGCAAACTACAATGGAAAGCTCACGTTCACTAACACACACACACACACACACACACACACACACACACACACACACACACACACACACACACACACACACACACACACACACACACACACACACACACACACACACACACGACTTATGAAATCCTGCTGAAAGAGCATGGTGGCTCACTTGGAGCGTCTAGCATATGTAAACACACATCTAAAAGGCTGTTCTGATTACGCAACTCCGTCTAAAAATAGACGTACATGGGAGGCAGTGGTAAGAGGAGGATGTCGTTGTGATTGTTTACCTCTTGCGTGCGTGTGTGTGTGTGTGTAGCGCGAGAAAAGAGACGACTTTGTCTTTCAGTAACAGCGCTCTCCAACTGTGAGCACTTCAGGTGTCTGACCTACATTCACGCTAAAGCGGAGGATTTTCAAGCAGGATGCTGACTTTTTTCTTTTTTGCTGACTTCAGGGCCACAATTAGCAACTGATTACCTGGAGCTTCACCTCACAGAAGGTGTGTGTGTGTGTGTGTGTGTGTGTGTGTGTGTGTGTGTGTGTGTGTGTTCACATTCTCCTTCACTGGACCGTGGCCTCCTCTGTGCATGCTGCTATTTTGAGTGCAGCTCATGTTCCAGCTGTGCGGATGCTGGCTTTGAGTAAAAATCGAGGATGGTGGTGTGTGTGTGTGTGTGTGTGTGTGTGTGTATGTGTGTTGGGGGGGCTTGTGTGATGGTGGTGGGCTTGTGAGGGGAGTTGTAGACCATGGGCCAGCGTCGTTGGCTTGAGACGGAGGGCACATCTCTGGCGAAGCTCAGAGTTATTTCGACTTCAGCCTCGACATGTGACAGCATTTGGGTGGCCAAAGGGCAAAGATGGCGCTGCAACTTAACAAGCCAAAAGAAAGAATCCAATAAAAAGAGATGGAAAGATGAAGTCACAGAAAAAATGACAGAGAGAGAGAGAGAGAGAGAGAGAGAAATAGGGGTATAAGGAGAGTACATCTGTTCACTTGTGAAAGAACGAGAAAGAGAGTGACAGAAGGGCATTGCGAGAGGATATCCATTCACTTGTACATTTTATCTCTCATCTCATCTGCTTGTATTTGTCAGCTGTTACACACTTAAACGGGTACACACAATCACTCACACACACACACACACACACACACACACACACAAATGTAGCCTTCCACCCCATCTCTTAACACTCTGAAGTGCAAACTGGCATTCGCCACAGATCTGCCAGCTGACAGCCCAGCCCTGGCACAGTGCCCAGTGTGACAACGGGGGTGTCAGCAGATGCCATGAATCAAAAAAAAAAAAGCATCCTGCCGGGACTGGCATCAGAATCACCTTATCCATACATACGGACATGTGCGCTTGTACACACACACACACACAAACACACAGACGTGCACGCACACACACGTACACACACGCACACACATACTTATGCCGAGGTCACAGTAAGGACATGTCATATTACTGGGGCAGCCGTCCACTTTCTCACACACACACACACACACACACACACACACACGGAGACATATATTCTACTGTATAAATGCTGAGCCAAACAGTATAAGGCTTTGCATGTTATTAGCACATTTCAGTGGTTTACCCCTGCACCACCAGCTCTGTGAGAGTCTACAGATTTGACTGTGATTAGGATTCTGGAGACCCTCTGCACGGAGTGGAAAACGTGCATCCTCCTCTCTCCTCCTCCTCCTCCCTGCTCCCTTCATTACAGTAGACTAATGAGGGATGAAAGATTAAAAGAGGGCAACAAAGAAAAGAGTGTGTCGACTATGAGCAACAACAACAAAAAAAATGAAAACAAAAAAAAACTAAATCAGCCACAGCCCCCCAAAAAAACAGTCTCTTCTCACACTGTTGTGAAGTGGAGCCATTGTTAGAAATGCCTTCTCATGACCATCTCTTTCCCTCTCTCTCTCTCTCTCTCTCTCTCTCTCTCTCTCTCTCTCTCTCTCTCTCTCTCTCTCTCGCTGTGGTGGTGGCGACGGCAGTGACTCTGTTCCAGCTTCCTCTAATAGCACGCACGTTTCGCCGTGCCACGGGGACACCCCCGCACTTGACGAAAAAGAGATTTTTCTTTTTTCCCATTCCCCTTCTTCCTTCCTTCCTCCTCTCATCTCTCCTCTTCTTCTCTCTCTCTCTCTCTCTCTTCCTCTCTTTCTTGTGCTCCACATCTTGACAGCGAGCGAGAGCGAGAATAAACAGACCCGAGCGACGCGCGCATCGTCCTGGCAACCTAAATTCGTGTTAACACCCACCCCCACAGCCACAGCCTGGGAAAAGGATTAGCGCTCAGGCACACAAGAGAGAACGACAGCAAGGACACCGACGAGAGGAAGTGAAGAGAGGCAGAAGAATCGAGGGGCTGTAGTGTGGACGGAGAGAAGAGGAGGAGAAGAAGAGGACGAGAGAAGAAGAGAAGAGAAGGAAGAGAGGAGAGAAGGAGGGTATAGAATCGAGAGGACGTTCCGATGGTCTTCTTGCGCGCGCCGGGGCGACAAAGATGCTGATGACTGGCCACCTCTGAATTGCGCGCCGAGCGGAGAGATTATCCTCTTCAGACCTCCGGCTCAATAGCGGAAAGCTGAAGAGAGAGCGAAGGATTGGAGAGTGCCACGGCGGGCTGGGATCTCAGCCGTTGATAACATTTTCAGAACAAGCATTGTGCTCAAGAGCTCCCGACACCCCAGGAATCGCTTCCGATTGAAACACAGCACTCCAGTCATTGTGGCAAAGATTCTAGAGGCCTATATGATGCCACAGCTAGTGAAGGCCTTTCGCTAGCAATAGAGGCAGACTTATGTAAGCAACAATTCATCAACGTCCATGACTTCCTTATGAACTGCTTAGCAGACTGACTCAATACGTGACATACAGCCAGCACAAATGGCAGATTACTGCAGCGGCTCTGTACAACATCCAAGCCGACTGACTGCACTGCACCGCCTATAAACCTGCTTATCAATTGCTTTGATTGTCATCAGAGGCTGGCAAACACCTCTGCTTTGATTGTCACGACAGGCGCTGATCCGGGCGCTGATACAGCTTAGACCGGGGGCCCGGTTCATGTTTGGATTACGGTGTTTGCCATCTGATCAGGGGGGGAAAACGCCGCCTGGGGGCATCCATCTCCCCGTAGAGGCGGCAGGAGGGAAGATGATTGGCTGATGGGCCCGCGCTGTCTGTCAGCAGGGGGGGAAATGACTGGAGCTCAGATTGGGGGGGCGGGAGATGGAGGGGTTGGGGGGGGGGGGGGGGGGGGGGGCACAAAGCGGAATGAAAATCACAGTTGGCCAAAACTCCGTTATTGACGAGTCTGAAGGCAACATCTGTGGCGGTTATTGATCGGCGCGCCTCCAGCGCTAGCCGTTGCTTTCTGTGGGATGACAGTGCTCTGTGGGTATGTCTAGTCACACACACACACACACACACACACACACACACGCGTGCACACACACATACACACCGCGGAGTTATGAAAATGGCATAATGATAGAAAATGATAATAATAAGGGAGTAAAGAAGCCAATCATCACTAACAACTAGCAATCAGGTAATCAGAGCTGACAAAAAGAAGTATTGACAAATACCCCAGTATATTCTCTATTCGCTCTAAAACTGTGCTGCTGTAGCCTCCATGTTTAGAACAAACTACTGTATGGGAGGGTGATACAGAATGTCCATAGTGTATGTTTTTCAGTTCACACATCTTACCCAAAATCATTTTTCTGAATAGTCGTTGAGAGTCATCAACAAAAGCGTGTGTGTGTGTGTGTGTGTGTGTGTGTGTGTGTGTGTGTGTGTGTGTGTGTGTGTGTGTATGTGTGTGTGTGTGTGTGTGTGTGGGGGGGTGTCGGCTGTTCAGAGCGAAATGCAAATGAATGCAGAGACATTCACGCTGTGTGGAAATCAAATTGCTCACCTGGTAGCACTTTTCCCTTCCAGCGCGGGTGACTTAATCAGCACGTGTTGTCACATCTTTACACTATGCCACATATCCTCTCCCTTGACAGCCGTGGTGCTAACCGCTAATTAGCACTATTGTAACTCGCCCTTTACATTGCGGTGGGGAGGGGGGAAAAAGAAGTGTTGGGGCGGCCCTCTCTCGTGCATCACAATGAGTGACGGAATTAATTGGCGTACTAAAATTTAATGACCTCTCCGAGATGATGTCCAGGACTGATGGAGGTGAGTGTCAGAGAGAGAGTGTGGGGGTGGGGTGGGGGGAGATACTGTAGAGACGAGTCTTGCTTCGAATTGAAAGTGGAGAGATGAATTGATCAGAGAGAAAGAGAGGGCGGAGAGGGAGGAGGGGTAACTAGCTAGGCTATACTGTAGCTTTTGTAAACGCTTTTCTCCAGCCAATTTCACAGCTAAATGGCTAATAAGCAGAATAAATGGAGAGACTGACTGGCTGTCTGATCCATTGACCGATTGAATTATTGATCGATGTATTGCCGTCGGTGACCACAAGGCATGAGAAAAGAAACATCCCACTAACCTATGCAATAAAATGGTGACAAATGTAGAGAGGGAAGGCGTACATGAAAGTATGGTCTCTCTCTCTCTCTCTCTCTCTCTCCACCTCCTCCCCCTTCTCTCTGTCTCTCCTTCTCTCTGAGTCAGTGAGCTGTGGCTGAGGGTGTGGGGGCCGAAGCAGATGCATCTGGAGCCCCCCCTCCCCATCCCCCGCCCCCCCTCCACTCATCACAGCCCACCAGCCCAGCGTGAGCTCCTGCTGCAGCAGCTGGTCAGGCAGGAGACGCTCCAGCACGGCCAACACAATACCACACCGCACCGCACCACACTACACTACACTACACCACATATGCAGCAAGACAAGACAATGAAGGGGGAGGAGAGGACAGGAGAAGAGCCTTCTGAGTGTAGCAGTATGGAAGAGTTAGCAGCCAAGGAGAGCGGAGAAGCGGAGAACTGGAAAAGGCTAAGTGAGGAAGAAAAAGAAGAGGAGGAGGAGGAGGAGGAGGAGGGTGGGAAAAGCTAACTCAGGCCTCCGCATCGGACTGTTGCAGATAGCATCAGCAGTCTATTAGGTATTCCACTTCTCTCAATGTCCACATTTGCGTTGCGGAGGAAGACTGACACATTGAATTGTTTACATTGCGATAGCGGTATTTACACACGCTGGCCAAATGACATGTATAGCCACCTCCAGCTATCGGCCCTGTTCAGCCTTAGCAAAACAGACGGGTCGGCGCCACTCAGAGGGCCTGCTGCACAGAGGCAGTCAGCTGTGGGAATGGGGAGGGTTATCTGTGCAGCCACGCCACCGTACATACCGTATGTAAACACACATACTAATCAGCGCTGTATTTATGAGACGGAGGATGGCGCTCTTAGTATGGAGAGGACGTGCCACATGGAGGCAGTGTGTGTGTGTGTGTGTGTGGAGAGGAGGTACAACACGAAGACTGTGTGTGTGTACATGTGTGTACGTGTGTGTAGGTGTGTCTGTGTGGAGAGGAGGTAGAGCACGAAGACTGTGTGTGTATGTGTACGTGTGTGTAGGTGTGTCTGTGTGGAGAGGAGGTACAGCACGAAGACTGTGTGTGTGTGTGTGTGTGTGTGTGGGAGAGAGATTGTGTATGAAGAGGAGGTACACACCACAAAGACTCTGTGTGTGTGTGTGTGTGTGTGTGTGTGCATGCGTGCATACCTTCTCAGTGCCTCTCCAGCCGCAGCTCTGATGAACTGATTGAGACAGCCGTCGCCCAGAGGTAGATGAAGATGACTGTCTGTCTCAGGATGGCGTGCGCTGGGGGAGGAAGAGGAGAGGATGGGGGTGGAGGAGGTAGGAGGGAGAACGTGTTGGAGTGTTGGACTCAGAGACTGAGCCCTGTGATGTGACAGTGACGGGTGTGAACGCGTGTGTCCTTTTAGCGTTGGACATGACAGGCCATACGCATGAAAAATTCTATATAAAGATGGATCTGTCAAAACGTGTTTAACCACAAGTGGTTTCAGCCTATGGAAAAAAATGGCACTCATCAATCTATTGAAACTACTCATCAGCTATAAAATGGATCTGGTGTACTGAGAGTATAAAGTAATAGACATGTACACATAGTACAACCCCCCTCCCCCCAAACCAATTTCTTTGTATTTTCCTCTCCTCTCAGAGATACAAATTCTGTACACCTCTGTGGCGTAGTAAAGCTATTGATGCCAATTTCCTCCACAATCCGTACTGAGAGCAGTCTTTTGTAATTCTAATGACATGGTTTTTAGCCTTGGGAGTCGTGCCACAAATGGTGTCCATCACCTCAAAATGAGTTATGATTGCTAGGACTAATATTACAGAATTGCCAGCGCTTTCCGCGTTAATGTGTTTGCTGGGAGACAAAAAAGCTTAACACGCCGCGGTCCTCCGTCCCGAGGCCCGGCCGCTTTTAAAATGTGTTATTGTGAAACTAATTGCAGGTAAAGTCAATTCAATCCCAATGAGAAAAGGTGGCGGCGAGGCACTGAATGGCGTTGTCCATAGCCAGGCAAGAGACTCATTTGCCCCCAGTCATTATTTTTTTCCCCCCCTTCAAACAATTCGCCAGCCAGTTCATGGACGCTCCCCCCCAATGTTCCTCAGATTCGACGCCCGACCACAATGATGCATAATGAAGGCTGGGTAAATATTATATGTGCAGATCATGCATGCTATTCAAATGGGGCCGGGGACAGAATGAAATTGCATGTAAAATAAGTGCTCGTCGAGAAACGCTCGGTAAAAACTGAATGTCTTTTTTTTCCACCCTCAAGACAAGATTACAGGAAACGGGATATGGTTGGTATTTTCTCAATGCTGCGTGAGGGATTGCATGTGGGAGTGTATGTGTGTGGGTAAATGAAATATAGCATATTTGCATGCACAGGGCTCAACATTAATTTCAAACACCCCTTGACAGAATTCACCTCAAAATACTCTTAACACCACCTCAGATTTCTCCCTTAAATAGATGACATCCCACGCCTCCTGTTTTAACACTTCCATGGACGGTCGTCCTAATTAAAGAGTGAACACATCTCTGCTAAAGTTGCTATTTACAATATCTATACATCTATACATGGGTTTCCACATGAACACATAAAGACTAGGCAAGCCATTGTTGTGATAAAGTAATTAGTTTACAATTTGAATGCAAAGCGCAAGTCTGCCACCGAAGCCCTCATTGATTAACGTTTTGAGACAAATTAATACAAATTGATTCAATAGGAGGCTAGACTCGCGGTTCCACACATAAAAGATGATGTCTGGTGGTGAGCTATCGACGGAGAGGGGGGCCCCTGACAATGATTTACAGAACCTATATGTGGCAGCCGCTACGGCTTCAGTCAGGGAGAACGCCTCATGTGTTAGCAATGTGTCTGACAACAGCACGCGCTAACGCCATGTGGGAGAGGGCCGGTTCCACAATAGTCCACGTTCATTCTGACAGTTCTGATGCTATCTATCCAGGCAATTCCTCAGAGTGGGGAAAAAAACAGCTCTTCGATTTTTTGGCGTTTTATAGCCAATGTGGCAGATATGAAACTGGTAGGCGGCTACATGCTGTGAATGTACAGTAAATTCACCAGCATTAGGAATAGATGTGGACCAGAGCTGGCCCTGATCCGGCTCATTCCCACCAACTAACGCGCCAATGACGCATATTACGTAAGGGATAATCAACTCCGCGCCCTGTGCGTTTATAGGAAAATAATGCACTTATCGAAGTGTAAAGTCCCCTCCGCCTGCGGCGTCGGGTCCTTATTACCACTTCGAACGTGCATTATTTTCCTATAAACGCACAGGGCGCGGAGTTGATTATCCCGCTTATACCACTGCTACTACTTTCGTTTATATTGCCGCTGTCTTAGATACAACGTTGTTGTTTTTACCGTTACATTGACATTGGCGAATTAATATTCAAGTGTAATAAGCCCAAAAGTAGGGAACTACTTCATAGCCGTGCGGTATATGTACGGGATAATGGACGACACGCCGTGCGGTTATTCAAAGTTAATGCACGTTCTAGACGGTGATACGGCCCGACGCGAAGCGGAGGGACGTTCCGTCTAGAAAAGTGCATTAACTTTGAATAACCGCACGGCGTGAAGTCCATTATCCCGCTTATTCCACTGTTGCCACTTGGGTTGTGTTCGTTTACGGTGCTAATTTAAATGTTTTAATCGCTAGAACTGTATTGTTTGTAGAATCCCAGACACATTTCAGCTAATTTCTCAAACTGCGGTTACTAGTTCTAAATGGATGGTTGTTATGGCCAAAAGCCAGTCGTTAGTTCTAATCTCCCGTTGTCAAGCTGGCATATCCCAAGATTCTGATGAACATTAACTTTGAAAGATTGCTATTTTTCTTAGCCTACTGCTACCTAACTAGCTAAATGACACCTCTGTCATATGCTAAACGTTACTATGATCTGAACGTCTGTATTTTACAGCTTGTATGTAACGTGACAGTGCATTTAAACTTCACAACAAGTTTGGCGAATTAATATTCAAGTGTAATACGGCCAACAAATTGGAACTACTTCATAGCCGTGCGTATATCTAAAGTTAATGCACACCCTTATAGAACGCAGGACAATGGGGAACTCATCCGAGCAGTGGAATAAAGAAAAATAATGCACGTTCCAAATAGCGCATCACAATAGGAAATTTGACCAAGCAGTGGTATAATGTAGGTATAACAATGTAATTACCAAGGTGGCCTTCACACTGGGTCTATTTAACTGGACTGTACCCAAGTGCGATTATTCACCCCTAGCCTTGACCCAACTTGGGTCTAGAGCAACCGGTCTAGTATGTATGCACCCTAAACACCATTACAATGAAATACTTTCACATAGATTTTCATGTTCCTACAAGATAGGCTATCCCACATACCATTTTAGTCCTTTTTCCATATCTATGGCCTTATCTTATCTCTTATCTGCTGCTGTATGCAGTTTTAGTGGTTTAGTCATACTGAGAACATGTTTGTCTTCCATCCTTGTTTGGACCGTTTGGACAATAGTCCATTTCACAACGTTAATGTCCAAAATGGCTTCCCAGATCATGTGTTTTTAGGCTGTAGGCCTACAACTGAGGTAATATAATGGGCTACAAAATACAAGGATGGCATTTCAACAGAAATATTTGGGACCCATCCATGATATAGACAAAATCTGAGATTGGGCGGCAACAGCCTTACTTGATTTGACAGGGAATGACTCACTGGGCAGTAGACAGAGCTGAACACCAAAATAATCATATACACAAGCCTGTGGTGCAAGCCTCCATTTTTCATGCCATGCGGCTTGAGCGCTGTTAGACAAAGGGTTAAAGAGCACCACTGTGACCTTAAACAAGAATCATGATGCTTCTGCAAAATGAATGAAATCAATCAATCCAGCCTCACTAACCTGCTCAGCCTTCAGACGCAGATGTGTGTGTGTGTTGTGTGTGTGTGTGTGTGTGTGTGTGTGTTTAATGGAAATAAATGGTTGGCCATCCTGGGAGACATCCTCCATTCTTTGAAGAGCAGCTTAAAAGCTCCTGTATACGGGGTCAGAGGTCAACGGTCAGGAGGTCACTGTTCTCTATTCCGCCCGCTGCGGCTCTGTTGACACAGGAGAAGGGCACCGCCAAGGAGCCTCGCTTCCTCTGGGACTTGGGCTTTTACTCTGGAGCAGAGAGAGTGGCACAAATGAGAACTACTTATCTCCAAAAAAAAAGCATGTCTAACATCTTTATCTGGACAATAACTCAACCGAACCACAGACACTAACCGCATTAAGAGTCGCCCCCCGGAGCTGGAGATCATTTTGGCCAGCGAGAGGGTTTGTGTGTGTGTTTATTAAGACTCGGGCTTTGTAAATATACTGGACAAAGGCCTCTGTGTTCTGTGTTTTCTGTGTTGTTTTACATGATAGTGCACTTGCTTTATTATTTGCCTGATGTCCCACGTAATCTGGCTTCCTGATCATCTTCTAATGGCGACTGCACCAGATATATAAGGCGATCACCCACCATCTCCAGGCACCAAATGTTATCGCTCCCATTCCCCCTCCACTAATCGGTTGCTTTATCACAGTCTCAAAATTAATTCTGAACATGGTTAAAAATCCTATCTCTTACTGTGAACCTTGGAGCCAGAATGACCTTTAGAGTACATTCATGCTCCAAGGTATTGCCTCTCAGTGCCCCTATTCTAATTGAATAGCTAATGAAAAGAATAGAACACCTCCCACACTAGATTATCTGGTTCTGTATGCTGCCTTTAAACATTATGTTCTTCTGGGCCCGTTTGGCACTCGGATTAAGCTTAGCCTTTAGATTAAATGTTTGGGTTTTTTGTCAATGGAGATCTCTACTGCAGTTCTGTTTTCATATAATATTAGGTTTAGTTCAAATACAGGATTCATCTTTATCTTATCTTTTTTATAACATCTTGAATTTGAATCATCATGAATTTTGATGATAACCTCAAACAGTTATTTTCAAAGTAATGGACTCTTCCTCTAAAAAGAAGTCAAATCTCTGGAGATTTCTTGGGTAAATATGTGTTAAATGGCTCTGGATTTAACCTTTGCTGACCAACCCCAACGCCAGCTCCTCGATGGTCTCCTGCAACACAAGTAGGTCAGGTTCAGATCATAAATCAATTTCCACATTAGCAGACCCATACATTTCACAGGTCAAAGCATTCTCAAGATCATTGTCCTAGAGTGCCATAGTATTGCACACCGTCCTGATATGCGCCCCCTGGTGTTGGAGATCATATTGCAGGCATGAAACACCTGGTGAAACAAATGAAGTAGAATGTGGGAAGTTTTCACAGACCTTACATGTGCTATATGAACCGAATCCTCAAAATCAACAATCATGCTGGTATAATGTATACGTGCACAAGAGGCAGAGACTGCTATTAATTTGGTCTCTCCTCCGCTCCACACGGTTCCTGGAGAGCCTCGCTGCAAAAGAGGCACAGCAGGGATCCAATCACACCTTATTCTCCCCGTCTCTCCATCGAGCCCACTTTAATGGCACACTCTTGCAACAGTCACTCAATGTCGGCGTGTGGAGACACAGCTTCCTGTCGCGATTGACTCAAACAATCCCGCGCTAAACACCTAGATGACGTCCCTCGGGATCATCCAACACGGTACGGCGGTGGATCCCGCTGGTGGATAATGACGCGGCGTTAAATATTTCATATGGCGCGTGTGCGTGCGCGCGCGCGGTCTTTACATTCTGGCCCCATTACGTCTGATCAGAACTGAGCGGGCTTATTTCCCTGACACATCCATTTGTTTCATTCATGTCAGAGACAACGCTGGACGGCCACGGGAACATGCATGCTCAGGAAAACTGTGGTGATGCATGTGAAACTGACGTTTGTTTGACATGCCACGAGTGCCGCTCATGCATAGTTGATGATGGACTTCATCTAATAAGATCAATTGGAGGCCATTTAAGGATAAGTTGCTGGATAATTGCATGCTATGCAATGCCATTGCAATGCCATTGCAATGCCATACCAAGAAAATCCAAGAAAAGAGTGTTATTTATTTTTACAGATTTAAGGCTTACTTTTTTCAATTTTATTGGACTAGGGTTGTGTTACATGTGAAAAATAAACAGTAGGGCCACTTCAATAACCCACTGTTTCTTCTCCTCGCGCTTTTTCATTGCCTTATATTTTCTGGCGGCAGTTATGGATTGTTCAAATGTAACTTAATGGCCCTATTTATTATCGATTGCGAGATTACCTCAGACCTGCGAACGGGAGACAATTATTCACCCAAAACTCCATGACTGTATGCTACTGGAATTCACATCTCGAGAAATATTGACCCCACCGCACTGGTAACTTCAGCATCATTACCCGACGCACATATTTCAACGCCGAGTTTCTCATTTCCACGGAGGGCTGAGCAGGTAGTGCTCGTGCCAGACTCTCCACTCTGCTCTTGCCTTCATGTTGATTAGAGATTTAAATAGACACGACAGGGTTGCGCAACTCCTCCAGCCTTGCGTCTGAAAAACGAGTGGGTGAGAGTAAACCGTGGGGAGTTGACCGGGCAGAGAATTCTGCCACTGTTTGTTGCGCAGGCCATTGTAAGTGATCAAAGAAACGACAACACGGTGGTGAAAACTCCATCAGGCTGCCTGCAAGGCCGGATCTCCATAGAACCGTGGGCCTAATACATCAGCCTGCCTTGTGCTGTCTCATCTTACTATCCTAGTGACCCTCGCTCTCCATCAATATCCTTCCCTCCGTAGGCCTACATTTCCTCTCCTTCTTCTCTTTCTTTCGCTCCCTCCTTCTCTCTCTCTTGCTCTCCGGAGTCTATAAAACAGCGAGTGTAAACATGCCAGTATATTAAACCCCACCAGGGCCTCCTTTCAGGCCAGAAAAGGCTCCGTTTGAGATTTACAGACTAATTACGCGTCTTTACAGAGGCCATAAGTTACTTTACACTGCCGTTAATATCAGGGATTGAAGTTGGATTCACACTAGTTTTGAGTTTTTAAGACCTTTTTTTCCCCCCTGCATTTTTCTCCCCTTCAATCTCAAGGTCTATCTACTATCCTCTAACGTGCAACAACCACCACCACCACCCCCCTCCAGAAGACATGCTGGTAATATTGCCCTGAATTATTGATGGCTCAGCCCCACCCACAGTCGAGCTCCCACCCCCAACATGCGAGGCTGACCAATAGGGTGAACAGGGAAGCGTCTCAGAGGACCATCCGAGAGAAAACACTTAATAAAGCATAGTAGGGTGGGACGTGTGGAGACGATGCAGGCTGGCATTTAAATCAATTGCTTTCCTGAAACCCTGCATTGCCTGCACCATCTTTATTAGCATCACACCGCCGAAGCCCGTACCCGCTAACCCGATTCTATCACACCCAAGCAGGCTGGCTAATAAATCAGTCTTTATCTCATAGGTTAACCTTATTAAAATGACATAGCCAAGCGGAGGGTTGAGGGGGGAAACCCTCATATTTCGTTAAATTCAGATGTATTTATAGCATCACGGGCGAACCTCCCGCGCATCCACAAGTGAAACAGGTGGACCTTCAGGTGGTTGCTTTTGACAAAGGTGTTTTCATCTTTTTTTCCCTTCAATTCTTGTGGAACCTAAACTTTCCCAACTAGAATTATGTATAAAAAAGATACACCGAGAAAACACAAAACATACAAATGCCATAGCCATACCTTTGAATTCGTTGAAATAGTGAGGGGGAAAATGTTAGTCAGGTTTACAGAAGTATAATGTCAGTCAGGTTCACAGAAGTATAAGTTCGACTACATCTCTCTAAATCGATACAACATGGGAAAAAAGATACATTGGCGGACATTCAACCAGCAAGGACAACCCTTTTCTTCAAATAAGGCATACGCTGGTAGACTATAATACAGTGTAACACCTCTTCCAAGCTGAATGGAGCTGATGTGAATCTATACTGGAGCGCACACTCTGTAAGAAGAGGGCTGTAACTGTGTCCTGCTGTTGTAATTCGTCTGCTGTATCGACAGCATAAATGTCAAAGCGTGCGCGATTCTTTTACAGTGGGCAAACTGGGGGTGGAAACACAATGGAAGTAATGACTGTAACTATGGAAACAGCTAACCGGGAAATAAAAGGCCAGTGATCAGGAGCGACGTACGGTAGGAGCTGCACAGATTGTAGGTGAACGTCTCTTTAGAACAGTGTTCAGAGTGAGAGCACACGAGACTGAGATACAGGTCGCCGACAGCGATGCAGAGAGAAAGGAAGTCCAAGGAAGGTTCACTCTCACTCACTCACACTCGACACTCATCTCACACACACACACTCACTCACACTCGACACACTCCTCACACACACACACACACACACACACACACACACACACACACACACATGGCACACTCCCCCCCCCCACACACACACACTCAACACACTCCCTCACATACACATACACATACACATACACACACACACACGACACACTCCTCACACACACATACACACACTCCACACACACACCTCACACACAAATGTGCAAGTGTGCAGGGAAAGGGAATGAGACTTGAGAGAAAACTCATTAGATGGCATGATGAATAATCAATGGCGACCCCCTGCACTCCTTGCCTTCTGCAGATTAATATGGAGAAATTAGACAAATATGGGCCGCTGTTTGCTAAAGAGGAACACGTCCCCAGGGAGCCCCGTCCACCCGTCTCCAACATTCTACAGATGGGAAGGAGTCCAGACTGGACAGACACCTGACCGTGATGGAGAGAGTGAGTGAGAAAGAGAGAGAGAGAGGGAGAGAGAGAGGGAGGGAGAGAGAAAGAGAGGGATAGACAGGGGAACAAATGGGGGATGGGGCGCAGAGTGAAGGACATCGAGAAAGAAAAGAGAACAAGGTTGAAGGAAAGAAGAGAGGAAAAGAAAGACAAGGAAATAAGAGAACAAAAGAAAGACACAAAGAAACAAAAGGTGTACGAAAGAGATTAGGCTTTTTGTGAGAGCGTTTGCGCTAATCAACATCCTAATGACTCCACACGAACGGGGCAATTATGAGAGAAAATAGACGGCAACGGTGATGACGTGGGCCTCATCAGCTCTGACAGCCCCCACTGGGAGACCTGTGGAGGGGAGAGGGAGCGTCTGAGAGAGGAAAAGAGGGAAAGAGGAAAACAGGAATAAAGAAGGACTGTCAGGGAGAGGTCGTCATGGCCAGATATGGACGCCATTCACCAGGTCTGTAGGCAGGCAGGCAAGTTGATTCTGAATTGGAATTGGAGTGACAGGAAGTGGAATTGAATTCATGGCAATTCAAAACAATTCCAATGTCACACACAACAGACAAAATGTGTTTTTGGGAAGGTTACTTTGGAAATGTAATTAGTTACTGTTTTAAATCATAAGCTGTGTGTTTGATGCAATCATATCTGATGTATACTGTGAAGCTTCATAGTTAAACACCACCCTTAAATGATTGCATATGCATTGAATTTCAATTATACTTACTTCAATTCAAATTCCAAGAATTTAATTGGAATTTAGGGGTCATTCTCAATTCAATTCTGAATTTAGCACATGCCTGGTAGGAGGGGGGAGGGTGTGTGTGTGCATGCATGTGTGTGTGTTTGGAGGGGGGGGGGGCTGCCAGTCTGCTGACAGCATCTGCCTCTGTGTCGATGCGCTGGAGTCAAGCAGCGGAGGGTGGTGGTATATCCACCAGGGCAGCAGGTGGCACCATGCTAGCAAAGAGTGTCTTCTGATTGACGGCCGCCATGATGCCAGGAGCTGGCACGGCGCTGCCCAGCCACTTGGAGAGGCCCTTCGGCGTTGGATTCGTTTTTCGAGGTGTCGGTTGGGGGAGGTGCTCCTCAGGGTCGGTGGTAAACGTGCGGACTGCGTCAGAGCAAATTGCCTTCAGGAAGCAACAAGCAGAGAGAGGACCACCAACACAAGAGGGAGGAATGCGTGGAATACTTAATGTCCTTAACGGTGCGATGCAAAAAGATGCGTGCTCCCCAAAACACAGACGTCTGCTTTTACGACAGCCCTCATGTGGGTTCTCCGCATTTTGCCAAAGTAATCGGTGTCTTAATTTAAGCGCAAATGACTTAAATAGTCAATTAGGCTTCCATTGATTGGTCCTACGCTGCACTGGTAGGGCCGATAAGGCCTAATGAATTTCAGATTTTACACAGCACTGAGGGTGGAGATGACAGTTTGATGCTGCACATAAGAGGCGTTCTCATCTGATTCACACACACACACACACACACACACACACTCATTCACACATGGGTTGAATATCAATGACAATGCCAGGCGCCCAGTGGCCCCTAAGCAGCCCTTCTACGCATCAGTAACCAGTAAAGCCATTATTGGATCGCGGAAAACATCCCCACATTAGGCATCACAGCGCAGTGGAATTGCAAATCAGTGTGACCGCCAAAGGCCACCGTAAGGCATTCCTTGGAGAGTTTATAAAAAAGAAAAGAGAAAAAAGTCACTCTGACAAACACTTGAAATGGGCTGTAGCCTACCTAAATAAATGAGAGCAATAACCAAGACGAAGTTCATACTCAGGCATGAAGAAATGAGCAGACTGACTCACACTGTGATGGTATATTAGCTGGCCCCGTGTTGAACGTCCCTCGGCCTGATAGCTACTTAGCTGTAATGGCTGCCAAATGCATTCAAATAGACTTCTATGTTGCACCTGTACCGTTAGCAGCAGGCAGCATTCCACTAAGATGGCAGCGGTGGAAGAATAACGTCGCCACCTGAGGGGACAGGAGCGGATGGCCTATTAGATCATCCGCTCGCTCTCTCGAGGCTCAATTAAATTTGATTGTGATTCAAATTTAATCTTCAATTCCTGCCCTGAGTGTGTGAATCCTGCTAGTTCATTATCCAGTTCATTGCCAACTTTGCCAACATAGCATAATACAACCGCAGTTATTCAAAAACACTGTTTGCTTATTGATGTGGTAAACAAGAACTTGGCACATGTACACATAACATTACATATTTACTCCAAAATAGGTTTGTTTGGTGTTTTGAACTGAATAAGGGCGGCAGTGAAGTTTTGCATTTTGGTTTGCATTAGTTCCAGTCGAATTATTCATTCATTCCTGATTGGATGAGCGGCATTCCAGAGAGGGTGTAGCTGAATTTTTCCTTCTTTATGCCTTCAACATATTTGGTATTTGTTTATTATGTTGTAGTTACAATAATAATGTATATGTTAATAATAAGTTGCCTATGTGAGTTTGGTTTACAAGGGTTGCAGTAATATTGACACCTACTGTATTTAAAAAGATGCGCACTCATTTTACTAAATTGTGATCTAATTTTATTAGATTGTACACTCAATTCAGCAAATAGTGTGCTCAGTTTATTATATGGCCATATCAAATTGTTGTAGGTTAACGCTGGGGGAAAGCATTCCGTTAGTTGTGGCGCATCCGGTCTCCGTTCCTCTGGTTCCTCTGCGGTAACGTTAACGCTGGATGATGTGAAAAAAGCGAGAGTCATCGTAAAGCATCCCTAACTCTTTCAGACTCTGACCAGGAGAATAAGTTTGGGAGCAGCTACAGTGGGGACATCCCAGAACATTCATTCAAAAGAAGAGAGCTGCAAATTCATAACGCCACATTTGACAGTTATTGACTGAGAAAATTGAGTAAATTCAGAAGGGTAAATGTTCAATTTAGCATGTGATGTATAGACTATAGTGGGCAATATTGAGCACAAGCAGCCTCGCTCTTAACTTGGCTTTCAAGTGATGTGCTGTTTTGCAACAGGAGACATTGAGATGAAGATTGGAACTATTGCTTTGGGAGGAAGATGAACAAACACAATCACAACTTAATGTCTTTATACCCATTTGTTGGGAGTGGAACTATTGTATAAAAGCAATATGCTGTGCCTTTAAGGCCAAACCACAGCCATGGGTGCATCCTTACCATCCCCACCCCCCAACTAGTGCCATGTTGCACACACATTAATGTTATATATGATATATGAAGATCATGACCCTTGCATCTAAATTATGTATGGTGCCTTCTCTCATGTGTACATATTATGAATATACATGGGCAATTACTCCTGCCATATTCCTGTTGTTTTGTCAGGAATCTTTGACATCTAGAATAATATCTTGGTATACAGTACATCACAGCTTGTTGCTGTCTATCCCACATGTGCCTGGACTTCATCCAATCAAATGTTTCATCAAGAATCCTGAACATGATTGGCATGTCCAAAGACTACGGAAAAGAAGAATATAAATGTGCTTTAGTAAATACTGCCCAACAAACCTTTGGCTGGGGAAAAATGTAGCGTTCCAATGCAAACTACTCAAGCTGAAAAGGAACCCAATATAGATTCAGAGTCAACCAATCGAAACATGAGAGGTTAGCCTCTGTAATTTTTTCTATCTCACTTTTTCATTATATATCACACCGCCTGCCTCTATTAAATTTGTATTTCTATTCTTGGCCCCAGGGCATTTATCAGCCATTCTGAGTTTCATGTGAATTCACAGTCTCGCGGTGAGAAAAAATTTAGTCTCATGAGAGAGAAGCCAGCCACCTGACATCACCCCCACTCCAAAGGCTAATATGATTCAAAGGAAGGGGATATTTTTGATAAGTTCTTTGCAACCTGTGTTCACAGCAAAGCCTGCATGCACACGCACGCACACACACACACACACACACACACACACACCTCTCCAGATATGACCCTTCACCTTCTCACAGGAGAGAGTGAGTCTTTATTAATCTGCCATAACCAATAAGGCCCATTTAAAAAAGATAATGAAAGGCTTTCCGCTTATTGCCCCCGACTCTCCATCTTTGTCATGCTCTTGTGTCTGCGAACAGATTGGAGAGATACTTCAAATAAAGGCTGATAATGCTTTCAAGATTACACTCCAGCCTCGGCTGAGGCACGACACGCTCCTCACACAGAAGTGGCGCGCGTCAACCGAGCTCTCGAAAACACAATGATCCATTTTGAAAAATAACATTTCCACTGGGCATCTCAAACCATGCTCCAATCAACAGTGGCCCTCGAAACACTGCCTGTTTAAAAAAACACTATAATATATCGTGCTCTACAGAGAAACACAAAAGCCTTAACACAATTTCCTCCAATTGCCGCAATGATCTGGACTCGAGACGAGAGTTTATTGCTTTCTTTTGTCCTTGCACCATGTTAAGGCTTCGATGTTTGTGCAGTGCACTATTTTTGGACTATTTCAATACTGTATTGTTGAGAGGCACACTGCTGTGTGTGGGAAGCCTGGAGATAAAGACAACAAAAAAATAAAAAAATACAACTGACAAATGCCCCACTCAAATACACTAAGGTCAACAATATACTTTCAGTGAGGAAAAACAAAAGATTTGGTGTTATGATAGCATGTTCCTGCTGACGCATGGCCCCATTCAGAATATAAGGAAATGAAAATGTAAGCGGAATCAACGCCTCAATCTCGGCATGAACGCGACTGCAGCGACTGCTGTATTAAGCCTTTATTCACTGTTATGCTTCTGTTGGTGTGGCTGAAAGCACAAAATGGCTCCAGCTCTTCCCAGTGCTGAAAGGACCCGAGTCTCATTCATATCCATTCATGCATAACACTCCGCAGTCTCTCATTGCAGCAGCAGCCCGGGAAAAACACACTTGGGTTGTGGTCGATGAATTTCAGGCAGTTAGGGAATGGAGGCTTCGAGGCCACCGTCTGAAAATGAAAATGTGTTATCTTCAGATATGGAACAGTGACTCTAACACCATACCCTTAATAAGTTGCCCACTAACTCACTCACTCAATGATTATTGATTAGATTAAATCAGTACACGCAAGACAGCAACTTGTTGCGATGGGCAAGAATTTCCATTTTAGGGGGAAAACACAACAATAGCCCATTTTTTGGATTGACAGCCCCTAAGAGGGACTTTTTCCGAGTAACACTGAACACTTTTTGGTATGAATGATGCGCCGGGCGGTTGATTTATGTTTTCTGTGGCGCCATGTTTATTTCCACCGTTAGGAAAAAAAGGCACACAGTAAGGGGCCATTAACGCCCCTCCGCTCCTGTATTCATTACCCTGGAGAGTCAGCGCTCAAATGATTTATACCCTCGGGCACCCTCTTGCGAAAATATGATCTCCCCTCTTCTTTAATTAAGCCCAACATGGAGGAACTCACCGACCCTGGGGCCAGGGCGAGGGAGAGAGAGAGAGACAGAGAGACAGACAGAGAGAGAGAGAGAAAAGAGAGAGACAGAAAGAAATAGAGAGACAGGGAGAGAGAGAGAAGAGAGAGACTTTCATGGTCTCCCTGAAAGCCTTTATTGAGTTCAGAGGCAGAGTCTTTTATAATAACCTTCATGACAATGTGGGGCCGGCAACAGAGCGGCAAGGCTCTTTCAGGTGTTAAATACACACTGTCTGGGGTTTGGAGACGCTTGAAAGGAGGGAGCCATCATGGCGAGTCGCAGGCATGGCAGCAGGAGCAGAAGCCGGGGCTTTGGCAATTCCAAGATGAAAATGACAATAAACAGCTTCATCCATAATACATGAGGCTGCGAGTGACAAAATGTGTAATTTTATTCAATTTATGGAAGTCGAAATGAACTTCAGAGGTAATCAAAAACCTTCCTGTCTGTAATTTAATAATGTGATAAAAAACATATTTACATACCCGACAGCGGACCCCCCTCTGTGTGTGTCGGCATATTAACGCTGTGAAAATAAACTCAGATCACATTGAATGGAACGCCCATGTTCTGGGGAGACTGCATGCATGAGACCGTGAACAGGTCAATGTAGCGTTGCATGGTGTCCCAATACTAGAAAAGTGTTGCGGTATATGACCTTCAAAAACAATACGACTTCACAGTTTTTAAGTATCGGCTCTTCAAGCTATTGTGTGTAGAAATGAGATTGCAGATTGCAAGTAGATTGCAACTCCTTTCCAAGTGTGTAGTGCAACCCTCGGTAACCCTTAAATGCCAAGCTTCCAAGATCATGTCTCTACCACTGCCCTGACTATTCCGTCAAAATGCATGAATCATTTCTAGATCATTAAGTTATCATAGTTATTCAAGTACAAAATGTGCAAACCCAATATGGACAATGACACCCTGGAGTGAAATCTCATCATTACAAAGTCAACCTGTTTCTTCTAACAACTATTATTGCAACAGCATAATAATGTGAAGTGCTGAAAAAACAGAGTAAAAGCAGGCTGGTCAGGTGTAAGAGGATAACTCACATCTCGTATTCCACTACCTTCCCTGATGCTTTAGGTCTCTGCCATGGTATCGTTTCAGTATCAGCATCATGCGATTTATGGCAGGTATTGTATCAAAGTCTTAATTTTGGCATCATGACAGCACTAGGCCAGTGTGCAATCAGTGAGGATTCAAAATAAGCAGCGGGGAACCAGTCCATGGAAATAATATACAAAAACATATTGATTGATCGCTCGGTAAATAAATAAATATAACTATATTTGACCATAGCTCACCTTCCTATACATAAAGTCAGGTGATGTGAAGGTTGACCGTGAGCAAGGCATTTCTCATGCTGAGCCCCGGCCTACAGAATTAGTTCACTTCCGGTCTTTGTTGACAAACTTCCCAGGCTAGTTTCCTGTTTTCACCCTGGTTATGGATTTCCCAGGAACAGGGTAGCGAGGGAGAGAGTTTTGAGGGTTATTTCCTTACAGAGGTCACAAGCTTTTGTGCCATGGAAATGACGCAGCAGCAGCAGCAGCAGCAGCAATAACAGCTGCCCAAACCTGACCCGAACATCCTTAAGTGTCAAAAACAGGCCCGCTGCCCAGCTGCTTGGACATTTGAACCACAACACTGAGTCACGTAATGGCACGGGCACCTGTTTTGCCGCGGCCTCAGAAGGCGGTAATTTCAAGAAGGAAGGAAGCCGAGAGAAACAGTCAAAGTGAAAGAGAAATGTGGCTTTTGTCACATAATTCACAAGAATTATCAGCAGTCCACGGTTGCAGGAGACACCACTGGCTCTTTCATTTCCTATTATCTGGAGCAAGTGACATCCTTTTTCTTCCTTATTCCTCCAAAACAGAAGGATGAGCCGTGGGAGGCGATACGGGAGAAGAAAAAAATTGATTCACTCGTTTATCCTCCATGTAGTTACCCCTTTCTCTTTTCATTTACCTCTTTGTCTCCATTTTGAGAAGCAACTCTTCATCTTCTCAACGTTTTTTTTTTTTTCCATTATTTATTTATCATGTTTATTTTTTATTAGTATTTCTAGGGGTTGGAGCCTTCATGCATGGATGCTCCCGATGCAACAAAAAAGCACCGGGAGCAGCAGGCAGACTAAAATAGAGTGGGCCCTGTCACGGGCCGGGCTCCTGCGGATCTCTGAATAACGAAATGTCACTGCGCCCCTGGCTGGGCGTCAGCGCCTCTGTCGGGCGTGTCAGCGGCGGGGCCTGGACATGAATAAATACTGACCGAAAACAAATCGCCTGCGTGGTCTTCCCAAAGTCAGGAGCGAGGTGGAAGAGGAACGGCAACAAAAAATTGACATCAACAGATGCTAACTCATACACACAGAACGCAACACAGGCCTGTGTGACATCCAGAGGGGGGGGAGGGGGCAATGATGTGTAGCCACTGACATGATTACAGTGCCACCACAAGAACGGCTCTATTTAGCTTCAGACCCTTCCAATATGTTTTGACCTGACAACTTGGAACAGGGTGGAAATATGATAATGTGCAATTCAGAGTGTTAGGAAGAGGGGACCTGGCAACAAGCTCGAATCAAGTCTAAGGAAATAAGATGTGCTGCCCAGACCAAAGTCCCTAACCTAGTCAGTGTATGAGCTAATAGTGGATGAAATGCAAAAGGACATCAGCTTACCTCCAAGTCCTGGACCAGCCTGCACATTAACTCCCCTAGGCAACCAGCCCACGCATAACTCCTACTTCCCACAGTGTTCATATAAGAGTGGGGGAAATCCCCAAAATAAAGACAAAACCACAAAAATGGGCCCAAACAATTATATCCAAGGGGAGAAAGGGAAAATCGACAGTGTTGCCAGGTCACGTGAGCAAAAACAAGCAGCAGGTCCTTGAAACAAGCCCTAAAGAAGCGACCCAAGTAGCATCCCCTCCCCGAACACCGTTACACATTACATTTCTAGGGCGGTCATGTTAGAGGAACCTGTAGTTACCGCGTAGAGTCGACGCAGAGGCATAGGTTTAAAATGCCCTTTGTGTACGTGTAGACTTTGCCTGGATTCTACGCAGAAACAACAAACACGAAGCAAGCCCAAAAGAAGCGACCACATAAAATACACGCCCCCAAAACCGCAACCCGCAACTTCACCGAAAAACAAGCCCAAGTCGCTTATAATAAGCGGACTCTGGCAACACTGAAAATCGAGGATCGAGATAGTGTTTGAGAGCGACCCCATGAGGTGCTGGTAGGCCCCAAGCAGGCCTTTCCTCATGCCAAACTGAGTTCCGCCATTAAAGCTGCTTCATGGCTTTTGTAGCTAGCTTGCAGCTACCAGGTCAAAGAAGCAAGCTAGTGCCCCCTTGTGGATGAGATGTGTTTGTGAAAGTGTGCTGTCTAGTAACTGAGTGCAAATCACAGGCCGCACATTCGCAACACAGAGCAACACATATGATTCACATGTCGTTTGATCAGTTTTTAGGCTGGGTGAACCCTGCCTGAACTTCCGGGGAATTTGAATTTCGCCTGGCAGCTCAGGCTGGATACCAGCAGATCTACTTTCGCTGTTTCACTGCCAGAATCTTTGGCTCCAATCAGAAATGGCCATACTCTAGTCCTGGCACGCCATGTATGGTGAAAACCAGACTAATCAGTTTTATCATTTTGTATTATTGTCTATCCCATGATGTTGCATCATAATATCATAACATAACACTCAACAAAGTCTGTCTTCATATCAGCTGATGCTATATTATAGACATAGATATGACACACTTATTAACTAACATCTGTCATCAGGGTAGAATGAACAATGCAACATTTTACCAATGTTGACTAATAATATGTGAATTGATATTTTGATATATCTCCCCTTTAGCAATACTAACCAGTAAAGTGTTTCATATCATTTTTATCGTTGATTTGTCACCTTTACAATGAGGTATAGCTTGTAAGCATAGGGCAATCATGGAATGAGCAATACAGCCAAATGTCTGAGTAGTGCCAACCAAAAATGTGCCAAAATGGCCAGTAATAGGGTTCTGCTGCCAGATATCTCGTTTTGGGCTTCAAGTGCTACCAGGTGAGTTTAGATACCGGGATGAGATTCTGGAGCCAGTGGCAATTCCATATCTCCAGAATATGGGACCAAATGCCATCCTCCAGGATGACAACTCTTGCCCCCATAGAGCTGGGATCATCAGAGAGTACCTCCAGAATTTGGGAGTGGAGAGGATAGAATGGCCTGCCGTGACGTGAGTCCAGACCTCAACCCAATTGAACACTTGTGGGATCAGCTTGGGCGTGCTATACGTTCCAGAGTCACCAACAGAACCAGGTTGGCTGACAGAACCAGGTTGCTGACCAGCATAAGAAGAAGGTGCCAAGCTGTTGTGGCTGCATATGGATCCTCTACACGCTACTGAGGACCCTGACACTGAGTATAAAATGAAGGAATGTATGCCTAACATGTTTTGTTTTCCTCATTTCTGTGGGAGAGTGCAATCGTCAATGCCTGAAGTAACAAAGGTGAATTCCAACAGCATAACAGGCCATTTTGGCACATTTTTCGTTGGCACTACTTATACGTTTGCTTGTGTTGCTCATTCCATGGGAGCCCAATGCTTACAAGCTGTACCTCATTGTAAAGGTGACTAAAAAACGATGAAAATGACATAAAACACTTTAGTGATTGGTATTATTAAAGTGGAGATATAATGGGCCAAAGTCAAGTTTCCTTACTTTTTGTGAGCGGTTTATTTTAAGTCACTTCTCTTACATATTCATGGTGTGTACTTTCTCTTAAATTTGCTCAGAACCAATCAACAGTTTTATTACAGTATTTACATTTATGAAGTGAAGTTGACTACAGAGTAAGAAAAGAGAAGGCAGAAGTAGTAAAGTATGGATTACATCACACTCGCTACTGTAACCGTTGGGCATTATATTAAAATGAATAAATAATAAATAAATGGGGCTCAAAGTTTCTTTTCTGTGAAATGCTAATATTTCATGAGGGTGTAGCTTATATATCTCACTCGTGTGCACTGGATTCAAATGCAGTAGCTGTGGGCCTTGACTCCTTTGTCATTGATGATGAGACAAACAAGGCTGAGTGGGGAGAAGGAGGAATCCCATAGACGACGCGCGCATGCATACCTGCCCCCCTGCCATGCTCTGGAGCGAGTGGCACAGGAAGCCGAGATGAATATAAACACACACAGGGCCCACCTCTTTTTCTCTCTCTCCTTCCTCTTTTTCAGCACTCACTCAAGAGACTGCATTCAACCGGCAGTAGAAAAACAAACCAATAGGGTGTTTACCTTCAGATCAGGAGGATAACTGTGGGAAAAAAAGATTGAGCTGAAAATATTCCAAAATAACTGCAGCACCTGCTTCTCCCCATAGATATGCACGCACACACACACACACACACACACTCTTTCTCTCTCTCTCTCTCTCTCTCTCTCTCTCTCTCTCTCTCTCACACACACACACACACACACACACACACACACACACACACACACACACACACACACACACAGACACACAAACACACACACTCACACACACACACGACCAATGAGCTTGCAAACTTACACTTTTCCTCTGAACCGTATCCTCCACCATATCCATGCTGTTCCCCAGTACAGTAGTAGCACTTGAGCATGCTCTTTGGCACAGCACGGAAGATCTCCTGCAGCCCAGCAGCTCTGATTTATGACTTTCCTAACAGCACCTGAACAATCTGCAGTGAGACTCCACAAAAGTGTTTTTGTGCCGCCGTGACCTTACACTGTCCTCGACTCACCTTTCAGAAGATGAGTCACGCAGAGCACCAGAGCTGGGGGAAAGTGATATTATGTATGCATGAGTTGCAGAGGATGGTGGTGGCCACTATGGAAACCACAAACTGTGTGTGTGTGTGTGTGTGTGTGTGTGTGTGTGTGTGTGTGTGTGTGTGTGTGTGTGTGTGTGTGTGTGTGAGTGTGAGTGTGAGTGTGAGTGTGAGTGTGTGTGTGTGTGTGATAGAGAGAGTGTGAGAGTGAGAGTGTGAATAAGAGAGAGGACAGTGTGGAAAGGGATGCTATTGCTGCTACCAAGGTAAGTGGTGGTGAGTGTTCTGGCGTATATAATGGCTGCCGTGTCTCACCCAGGTGGGTGCTACACATTGGTGGTAGTTAGTGAGGTTCCCCATTCACTGTAAAGCACTTTAGGTGCCTTGAAAATTGTTATATAAAATGCAATGGGTTGTTCTTGTTGTGTTGTTGTTGTTGTTGTAAGGTGGAGTGGACAGACCCTCTTCATGTGCGTCACCTGAGTGATAAAAATGGTCTACATTTCCAGCTGTTGGTGTCGGTGACTCTGGATGATAGCGCAGGGCCGGCAGAGAGAAGCCCAGGTCTGCTATTTGCCTCTAAGCCATCCGCCTGCTGTAATCCTCAGTCTTCTCCAAGAACTCACAGGGACCATTCACATATGAAAGTTGAATCAATACTGCTTCTACACACACACACACACACACACACACACACACACCAATTTCCCCATATGCTCGGAGGTTCTGTGTGTGTGTGTAGGCCTATGTGTCTATGTGTGTGCATGTATGTGTAAGTCCTTGACATAATCCCACAGGAAACCAGGCTCCGTGGGTCAACACAGGATGGAAGTGATGTCAGAGCCTGGCCGGCCCTTTATTTGTCCAGAACGATAGCGCAGCGTAGTCCCTTTTGTCTCACGCGGCAGGTGTACCGTAGCGTGGCTTGTCCACACACCATTCACACGGCTGTGAGAACAGAACTTAGGATATACTGTACATAACAACGACAGACCTCAAATAACACCCAAATATTTATGGTGGCAAAATGCAGTCATATTATTGTAAACTGCTCTTATGGACGACAGGTGATCATGCCGGATGTGTGAGACTGGCGATCATGCAATGCCGCCGTGAGAACAGTTAAAACATCCACTCATTCACGAAACTGCAGTGTAAACAACTTCATGGCGGTTATTCACTGTAACACACTGTGTAGTGAATGAGTAGATGTTTCAAATACAGGGCAGCACTAGTCTGGCTATCATCTGGCTATCTGTTAAGATTGAACATTAGTATGGGGAGGTTGCGCTTTGTTTCTACTGCACAAGAGGCGTGATCAATGGGCATTGTTCAAATGACTCCGTACGCCTGGATAGTCCTTCAACCAATCAGACCAACGATCCGGTGCGTCTTTTGGATAGGCTAGTTTCTGATTGGAGCCAAAGGTTCTGTCAGGGAACAGAGGAGATAGATGTGCAGGTTTCCAGCCAGAGCTGCGGGGCGAAATCCAAAGAACTCAAAATAACTGATTTTAAAACCCAAATATCCGTGGAGGCAAAATAAAGTCATTAGCATGTTAAACAGCTCTTATGGAGGACAGGTGATCACACCATCAAGTCCTCCGCTTCACCCAGGCCCACCGGCAGCAGGACACAAAGGGCCGGTTAGCCATTAATAATTATTTGCGATGGAGCTAACACTGCCTGGGTCTCTCGTTAAAAATACGGGCCTCATTAGGGGGTGCGGAATCATATTGTCACGCTCCGCAGGAGCTCTCTCATCCCCTACTTCGGGGGGGAGAGGCATGAAAGACAGAAAGACAGCGCTATTTAAAAAAGAGAGAGAAAGAAAACGAGTGAAAAAAAAAAGTTCCGACTGGCAAGGCGTCTCCGGTATCAATGCAATCTTAAGCGAGTTTAATATTTTATCAAATTCTGTCAGGTTGTAATCATTATTTTATCACTGTGTGATGAAGGCAGCGTGGTATCTCTCTCAGTAATGACAGCTAGTGAGTCATCTCATGTTCTCAATAACTCTCTATTGGAGCACAGTAAATTAGCATTCTATTAATATTAGAGCAAACACTACCCCTAGTGAAGCGGTAATATAGGACATTTTTATGTCACAACTTCAGACTGTTTACATAAGTTGTATTTCAAGGCTATGCAGCAGTATCAGCAGTCCTGTCCACAGGGATCCATTGCCTTTTAAATTGCTGCTGTGGCCCCCAAGGTTAGCAAGTCCTTGCCAGGCATACTACAAACTATACTATTCAAAAAAGGCAGTCTACCAGTGTCTGTAGTAGCTTCAATAGAGTATTTCACAAAGCAAATGTATGCTATGCTATGCCTCTCATTGCACACAAGAATTAAAACAATAACTGTATTAGTACCTAGCTTAACGTTAACATCATATTGGAAATAGAAAAATATTATCTATAAGATAATTGAGTCTGAGAAACAGAAGACAAATCCCTTAGTCATCCACCATCATAAGAAAAACGAGATACTGTACATGTTGACTTGTGCATGTCAGGGAATGAGCACACCAGAAAATAGATCAGATCAGTTTTTAAAGATTACAGGGCTGTTTAATTCAAAACTATGACCAAGTCTGGAAGAAGTATTTTGAAAGTTATTTTGTCAGTTTGTCAAACTCCAGAGACGTTTCAGAATCATAGTCACCATCACAGAGTTTGGCAGCATCTTGGGGTCATCTTGTCTCCAAATCCACCAATGAGACAACATCATACAAACTGTTTGAAAGACATAACAGTAAAAAGCTTTCACTATCTTATTCTTTTTGTAACCGGACTGAGTTGTGGTCAGGCAAGAAAAAGAAAAGAAAAACATTTTATAAAAAAATAAATGGTGCAGATCTGTGATGCTATTGGGGCTGTTTCATGTCCAAAAGCCCTGGCACTATTGAATGCATAATGAACTAGGTGATTTCAAATCCAAAATTTGCAATCACCTGGGAGGGAGGGGTTGGCTTGGCAGTTGCTATAAACCTTTTAACAATGAACAATATGAGTGGAAAAGGCGGCTTCCACTCAAGTGCTATGAGCCTTTTCCACTCATATTGTTGACAATTTGTTACATGCCTTTTGCACTCACATAAATAAGGGTACCAGTAATTTCAGAAGTCTCCAAAAAGTTATGAGACAATCCACATCCCATTTGTGAGGCATTCAGAACAAAACAATACACACACACACACACACACACACACACACACACACACACACACACACACACACACGCACCGCACTTCAAAACAGGTAGATGCAACATGCACCTCAAGAGCTAAATCTGATCATGATCAATCATCAGCCAGTCAACCCTGCACGATGTCTGCTGCACAAGACGCCCACAGTCAGACACAGAATTTATAACTCTCAGGTTGGCAGGAATAGGCAGAGTTTCCTCCCAGCGTCTCCAAGCAAGTCATTTGTTCTGTTTCTCCTCTCCCAGTCAAATCACATTACATCAAAGGAGACCTGGCCGCCTGTCATATCTGGAGATTACATCACCATCTGTCTTTCAGAGAGAGAGAGAGAGATACAGAGAAAGGGTGTGTGTGTGTGTGTGTGTGTGTGTGTGTGTGTGTGTGTGTGACTGTGTGTGGGTTCATACTGTATGAGTCATAACAACCTGAAGTTAAAGGTTTTTGTGGGTGTGGGTGTGTGTATGGGTCTGAGATCATACTTGTCTCTCTGGCTGAGTGTGAGTGTCTGTGGTGCCTGTCTGTGCTACAGTGTGTGTGTGTGTGTGTGTGTGTGTGTGTGTGTGTGATCACGACTGGTTGTTTAACACAGCCCCCTGCCTCAGTGACAACAGCTGCTCCTCTTTCACATCAGTGGATGTTCGACATTAATTAAAACCCCCCTCTGGCCACCCTTCCCATAAACACACGTCTCCACAATAATCTCCCTGAGTCGGCGTCTACAAAGATGCAACAAGACGCGTGTGCATCTATGAATCCACTCATTATCTGTTTGTAACCAAGGATGGAAAGCAAGTAGAGGATTTTGAGTTTAGACTGCAAATTTCGAAACACTAAGAAATGCTACTGCACCAAGCTCGCAATAGAACCATACAGTAATGCAGAGGTTGTGCCCTTGCAGCATAAATACATTGCATTAACGTTATGGGGCAGCAATAGACTCTGGTCAAGTATGCCAATTCCTTTGCCAAGTTCTGCTCCGACCTTTGATGTGACAGAAAATAGAGAGGTGATTTGCCATTAAAAAAAACTGAGGAGCATTTTCTGGTGTGCAGACTTTTTGTTCTCTTAACATTTGCTTGTCTGTTCACCCCACCCAGTTTTTTATCGCTTTTTGGATGGGCGTGCGGTACGGTATAGCCTACTCTTTTACAGAAAACAGAGAGGTCAAAGGTCACTACACCTCCATGTTCCTTTCATGAAAACTGTGTTCTCTGTGCTTGCGTGTGAAAAGAATGAAATCGGACCTGCGCTCTCAAAACGCGCCGCCCTTGCAGCTCGATGGAGCGCGATGATGCGGAGCTGCGGCGCCTGTCAACAGACGCGGCGGCGTGACGCGCGCACGAGAGGGGGCCGATGATGGATGATAAATAAGTAGTCATGCACCAATCGAAATGTCAGCCACGCGCTGTCGTCTTCGCAACGCACGAGTCTATGGGAGGTGATCTGTCATCCTGCCTCTCGGCTATGACCACAGACCGTATTTTAGCTTTCTCTCAAAGAACCAATAAAAGTGATTGACAATGTATAATGGTACAATCATATATGTTTTTCATTGGGATTAAATATTTACTGAATTCAGTTTATTACCTAATGTTAAGACATAAAATTGTAGCCCTCAAATAATATCATCTGGATGTAAATTCCCCTCAAATAATGTGCAATGTTATGAATCACCAACTACTGTAGCAATCAGTATTGTTGTATCCATAGCCATGCTGCAGATGTTTGTTTAAATGAATGTCTGTGGGGGTATGCTAGCCTTCACAGAAAGAGGACACTCAAAGATAGTTACTCCCACAGAGATTAACATACTGAAGCAGCTTTAATTAAGGGAAATGTAATCTTATAATTATCTACAATACCACCAGGCAGGTGTAGGTCAGATACAGACACCATCATTACCGACTTCCAAGGATTGATTTAATCAAACTATTCTCTCCGATCTTATAGGCTAAAGGACAAGTACGGTACTTTGATTTTATGAGGAGAATAGACTAGGGAAGCTCTTGGACTTAAATGTGACAAGGCTGCACCCTGCTGTTGGCCAGGAGCACTATACCCGACGTTAACAACAGGTAAGCCATATTCAGGTGGTTCCCAGTGCTCTTCATTATGCAGCTGTTGATGGAAAGAAGCCAGAAGTGCTGTTTGTATTAACAAGTGTTTTACATCCACTGCCAGCAGCAGTGAAAAATGAAGCACATCAAAGGAAAGATGATAGTTGGAGACAACGTTGTGAGGTAAAATGAGTCCAAGTATTTACAGAAAAAGAACAATCATTAAGGGATAAAGCTTAGCCACACACATTTATAAATGGATACCTTCAGAACCCACTTTAAATATTATAGTAGGCTAACTGTGGCACACATATACCTCATGGCCTACATATCAAGCTACTGATGTAGCCATAGTAAGGGATAGTCTATGGACCAATTTTTGAAAGGCTGTTGAACCTAAAGAATGACCCGACCACCATAGCCAACACACTATTCAGAATCCTGAATAATGCACGCTAATATCAATACAGTAGTTTCTGGACTATTAAGTATTAACCCAGGTTTATAAATTGATTCAAGTCTTCTAGGAACGCTTTACACAAGGTTAAGGAGTGTGTTTATGCACTGTAAACCCCAACAGGTTCAATGAACTCAAAATATTTGATGAAACTGATTACCTCCAATTATTTAGCTACATTAACATATTCTTATAGTAATTTCTACTTAAAATGAGACTTTTCTAAAACTCAAAATCTTTAAGGACAAGGACCAAATTAAAAAGAATAATGTGAGAAATATATGTTTTAAGTAATTACTACATTAGCCAGACAAGCTCTTTAGACTCCAAATATTTGAGAAAATGAACAACATTAAAACAAATAACTTCAACAAACAAACATTTTAAGTAATTACTACTCGAAACTCGAAACTTTATTCACAGTCATTTTTTTTGAGTACGTTGATGAACTAATTTGACAATTTGACAAAAAATGTTAAGTAATCACTACTTAAATCTTGGATAAGTTCAATGAACCTGATCATTTTGAAATCATTGTTAAATCTAGCAAATTTGACACTAAAGATGGAATTGATTTTTTTAAGTTAACGCTCCTCATAATATATTAATGTTATCAACTTGACTCATTCAATTTCTCAGACCTAAACATTATCAATTAAGCCTCTTATATTTTTAAGTTGACTGAACTCTATTGAAACACATTTTATTGACTGTTTATATTTACTATTTTCCTTAAAAACAAACATATTTTGTAGTATGATCCAAATGAAAAACTATTGAAATGATATTTTCACTGCACATTCCATTTATTTAAGAATTGCATTTGAATTCAGAACAGAACAACCTCCCCAGCAATGGGGTTAATACAAAAAATCAAATAAAATAACAACCATTTAGTCAACAAAGGTAAAAACACTCAACAAAAATAATAAGGCCAACATAAATAAAAAGTAAAAAAAAAAATGGTACTTCATTGCTTGCAGGCACTACCAACAATGAGACTTGGAAAATAGACTGCATACTCATCCATCATCAGCAATTAATTTTTAAGGCTAAGTAGTCTAGGAGGTAACGACTTCAGGTCATCCAAACCTATTATAATTTTTTGAATGAAGTTAAATGCGTAAGACAATTGCTTTAGATAATCAACATGAAGTGCATAAATGAAGGCTAACAGTAAAATTAACGCATCTGTCAACTCTGTTATCACACTCAACAATAGCTCCCTCCAGAAATATAGAATGGATAGCATGACCAAACTTCACAAGGGAGTCCGCATCACTTGAGACAGTGAGAATATCTACAGCTGCATCCGAGAGGTCAGGCAGGTCAATTTCTTCTGCCTGAAGAACATGACAGTAATTAGTTAATGAGTAGAGCAGTCAGTGAAAAACACTGTGTATTTCATATAATATGAAATACCAGTGAAAAGTTCAGGCAAAATTACCAAATATGACATACTGTAATATGATTTAATTGCTATTCTGGTGGCTAGGAAGATGGTTGAGGTTGTTGTCCTTTGGTTGCAATGTAGTATCAGAGAGGGTTAAATGGAAATAGAGATATACAGAGAAGATAAACTAAGAAAAAAGGAAAAGTGAAAGAGGACACACAGTTGAATCAAAAACTTACTACATTCCGGGTCTTAAAAATCCAGCAGCATCTTCCTGCAGGAAGATTGGAAGGGCCTGCAGAATAATTGTTTGTCTGCTGTTGACATCGACATCTTCCTACCAAGACAGAGGGATTGTGAGGTAATGGGAAGACAAATCAGCAGAATAGTAATCCTGTGCATATATTAAATAATACTATAGTACAAGCGACATGTAAACACAAGACACAACCTCCTGCTCAGTTTTTCTATGAAATCGTGAGAGATGAATTTTCAGTGCATTGATAGACTGGAAGGTCCAAATGCATGAGTGGTGTATGCATGGTCATGGGCTGACCCTTGAAAACTGACTGTGATTTAATCGATAATGGCAAAATACTGTAACTGAGCCTGTGTCTTGGAAAAGGCGTCACATAACCACATAGACAACCCATTTTGGTATAGAAAATCTTAAGTCTAAGGTGTCATCCCTTCCTTGATACAAAAACACCACTCAACTCTAGCTTCTGTGTATCCCTATGGAGAGATGCAAAGGGATACGGTTAGGCTAGGCTATTCTCATTGGTGAATAAATGCTTACAAAATGTTACTATAATAATATAGGCTACACAATGGCTACATTGTGACACTAGTAAATTGAGGACCAGGAAATGATCACTTACCATGGCGTGATGGTGGTTCCTTTGACAGAACTGAAAATGTCACAGCGCCATCTGGTCCTGCAGGAGAAATTATTATAATGACTATTATTTCACTTCAGCACGAAAGTCAGTCAGAAAATCTCTTCATATCTCTCTCTAGGCATGCCTATCAGAGTCAGACATTGACATGGACCATTCTTGGGCTATTGTCAGTAAGTTCGGAGTTAGGCCTACAATTTGACTTCCTATCTGTGTTAACAAAACTGACGTTAATATTAATATAAGACAGATGCTATCGCTGCAGGGTTACTCTTAAACTAGGCTATGGTACTCTTTGACCTGGTCATTTTAAGAAAATGTAACATACATCAATAAAAATATTTTTGCATGGTTTAATTATCTACCCTAATAGTGGCTGTGATGATTTTACCTAAATAATATATATATTTTCCATTTTATTCCAAAAGCCTGTAATTTCCATCACAGAACAAAACGTGTTTTCAAGAAAAGAAAAAAAAAACATACAGTTCCAAATGTAATATTTTAATAGGCTAAATATTACACACATAGGCTATATATCTGGCAAAAATACTAAATGTTTTAATTTTCCAAAAATGCATGTTGTATTATTTTCATATGATTAACTTAAAATGTGTTGTGATGGAAAAGACAGCATATGGCGGAAAGTGTGGTGGAGATTAATCATTAATGTACACGATATTGAAACTTAATTGTAATCGCTCTCGAGAACGTCCTCTCTGCGTAGCCTACATACATAATTTCATTTTAGTGCAATTTAACTTCTCAGAATTTAGGCCTAGCCTACTAGCCTACAAGGTCATCACTCAATGCATCGTTTATTATTATGCAGCGAACTGTCACCTCGTGGCAATAAGTTGTAATAGATATCTTTCAATGTCCATGCGTGAATCACGGGGTGCCTCTCATTTGGTATTTTATAAATCCTCCCTTCCTTCCTCGGTCCTCGTCAACAACGTCTATCCAGTGTTAGTTAGATCAGTGGGAACGAGCCTAGAGGATCGAGGAGAGTTTGAGAGCCACCCATAGAAAGCGCGAGTGGAGTGGCCACTTCAATGCGAACCATGTAGCGCATTGCAGCAAAGTAGTCCACTAATAAATTGTTTAAAAGCGCGTGGACTGTGTGTGTCATGTGTTTGATTACCAAGCGTCATGTATGAAACATTGCTTTGGTGCCCGGGGCTATAAATTAACCTGTGCAGAAACAGTTGACAGACTGGTAGGCTGCTAAACCAAACAACTTTGACAAGATTTGGGAAAGATTCTTCAAAGATTGTAGTCTTTTGGGTAAAGCTTGAATGGCAGGCATTAGTTAGAAGACTACAATCGTTCAATAATCTTTCCCAAATCTTGTCAAAGTTGTTGTAGTCTATAGTAGTAGCCTCGTATAGGCACTCAACTGGCTGGCTGGCTAACCTGCTGACAACTGAGACAACGAACTTTAGTTAACTCGTTAAAACATGCAGCTAGCCCACAAAAGGTCTCTTTCAGTAGGCTAGCCTACCGCTGTTCCAGAAATCACAAATAAGAAGGTATCCGTTCGATTTCTGTTCATTTTAGCAGATTCTAACGTAAGGAGCAAAGATTCTAGAACAGAGCAAGATGGATCACAGGGATAAGCTCCAGCGCTATTTTTTACAGTCTATGCTCCAGCGTCATCCCAGACGTTGGTTTTAGTGCAGTTGAACTGATCCGTCTTGGTCCGCTCTAGTGTCTTGGGTAAGGAGGCAGAACGAGACACCTGTCATACTCGTCATGGGGAGATTCTTCCAAACGGCCCTATCACAACTTTGAACTGACGTCATTGGGGTGGGTTTTGGCCAGCGCAGTTGCTCAAAGACGATGGGGGGTTTCCAAGATGGCGACCGTGTAACATGTCTTTCAGTGAGCTCCTGCACAAAATATGTGAAACAGTAGGAAAACATTGGTTACCGATTATCCAGTATACAACTAAACCGAACTTAGTTTTGTAAAGACCGTAGCACCTCCATGTCGGGCCGTGATAGGAAAAGAATGCTCAACAGCGAGATGAATGATGCTGAAGCTACTCCAGGTAACGTCTTGATAGCATCTTGCCATGATTACGCTAGCACCATGTCAACAGTAGCAGTTGTGACAGAAGAATTTCCCTCGTTGCCTGTTACCCCGTGCAAATCCCCTGCTGCAAAAAAGGCTCTCTATGGAGAGGGTGATCTCTCACAGGATAACTTCGTTGTGTCTGCCCTCTCCAAGCTTATCAATGAACGGGCTGACTCTATTGAAAAGCTGGTTAACGAAAATTCGAAGAAAATAGATGGAAACCTGTTGAAAATAGAGGGGTTGAAGAAAACGGTGGACTTTGTTTGCGGTGAAATCAAAGATACGCAGGCGAAGGTGACAAATGTTGATTCTCGTCTCAAAGAGGAAGAACTCAAAGTCACCAAACTTCTAATGCGTGTCTCTGATCTGGAGTCTTACTCTAGAAGGTGGAATTTGAAGCTCTATGGCATTCGTGAGAGCCAGAATGAAAATGTGAAGGAGAAAGTTGCGGAGGTGTGTCAGGCTATTCTCCCAGACGCAAAGCTTAAACCAGCTGAGGCGATCGACATAGCTCATCGTCTCGGGAAACCAAATCAACCAAACACCAAACAGTCCAGCACCAGGCCGAGAGCCATCATCATTCGCTTCGCTATGAGGTCTTACAGAGATGCCCTTTGGAAGGCTGCGAAAAATCACCCCTTCTTGCGTGATAGCAAGCTGCGTTTGGCCGAAGATCTGTCACAACCGATCAAGGAAGCCAGGATGATGTTTTGGCCAATGATAAAGAAAGCACGGAATGAGGGAAAGTCTGCTTACTATGTCGGAGCAAGGGCCTTCATTGATGGGCACGAATTAACCTGACTTTGAATTTCCTATTTGCAGCCGGCTGGTCTAATAGGCCTGTTTAACTTCGGTTCTACCTCTGATGGAAAATATTAGCCTATTAGTTAGGTGATGGAGTTTATCCACTTAAGAATTATTTTTCGTGTGAAATTAAAAATCTGTATAAGTTTGGTAATATTGAAGTGTACCATTATGTTTGCTCACTTTTACTGTTTCTCACAGGGTTTTGATTAGGACGGTTATACGTGCAGTTTGCTCACTGTATCCTATTCTTAGTCTTATCTCATATCTCAAAAGTTAACTTTCTTTCTTAAAGCATTTCATTGTCTATAGTTTCATTAAACGCCAGGGGTTTAAGAAATATTACAAAACGTAAAGCATTATTTTTATTTGGTAAACAGCAGAACTCAGATTTATGTTTTTTTCAGGAATCACACTCAGTTACAGGTGATGTGAATTTTTGGAGAAGCCAATGGGGGAATGATTTGTGGTTTTCTCACTGCAGTGAGAGGTCAGCAGGTGTGTTAACTTTGAAACATAGGTTTAACAGTGATGTTTTGCATACAGACACTGATCCAAAAGGGCATTTCATTTGTCAGGTTGTTAATTGTAATAAAATATTTTTCATTATTGTGAATGTGTATGGGTATAATACCAGTGCAGAGAACATACAGTTGTTTGTTGATTTGGAAATCAGACTTCAACATTGGTTGCTTAAGTTTCCGAATTCACACATAGTAATAGGAGGGGATTTTAATGTAATTATGAATCCTCTAGTAGACAGATGGCCACCACGTGCCTGCGTTACTAACGCATATTTGAAGCGTTTTATGGATAAATTTGATTTAGTGGATGTATGGAGGGTGAAGTTCCCAGATACAGTTATGTACACTTGGAATAACAAAGATAATACAAGGTTATCCCGCATAGACTTTTGGCTGGTCTCTAACAGTATTAATGAACAAAATATTTCAGTAAATGTTTTTCCATGTCCTCTGAGTGACCATAAAGCTATATCTATATCTATTAATATATTTCCTTCAGATAATGGTTGTAGAGTCAATTATTGGAAGCTAAACAACTCGCTTCTTGAGTATAATCAAGTGCAGACCAATATTTCTCAATTAATTTCACAGTTTTTTGATAAAGCCAAAGCTGAAAATTCATTTAGATTAAATTGGGAGTTATTTAAATATGAGTCCTCAAAGTTTCTTCGAAAATTTGGTAGTAATCTAGCTAAATCTAGGATTTCAGAAGAACAAAAAGTTATCAATAGTATTTCCCTGTTCTCTCAGTTGTCTCCAGACACTTTAACAGAAGAGAATAAAATAGAAATGATTAATTTACAAGAAAGCTTGGATAAAATGTACAAAAGGAGGGCTGAAGGTGCTTTTGTAAGGTCACGGAGACGGTGGTTAGAAGAAGGAGAACAGAATTCAGCTTATTTTTTTAAATTAGAAAAATATCGTGCTAAAATGAACACTATTAATCAGCTAAAAATTGATGGCATTGTAACTGATGATTCTAAACTTATCTCAAACTTTTGCTCCACTTTCTACAAGAACTTGTACACATCAGATTATTCAGAGAGTGACACCCAAAGTTTCTTCAGTTTATTACAAGATATCCCCCAACTTAATGATTCAGATAGAGATGTTTGTGATCTTCCTTTATCCCTAACAGAGGTTAGTAATTGTATAGGGCTTCTTAAAAACAATAAATCGCCTGGCACTGACGGGTTAACATCTGAATTTTATAAGTCATTTTCTTTGAAGTTAGCCCCCTTTTTACTACAAGTGTTCAATGAAAGTATTTTAGCCAATACATTACCTTGGAGTATGTCTCAGGGCTTAATAACACTCATTCCAAAACCTCGTAAAGATATACTTTCTATTGATAACTGGCGCCCTATTTGTCTTTTAAATAATGATTACAAAATATTAGCTCTTATATTTGCTAAAAGAATTAAGATAGTACTTGCGTCAATTATTGACGAAGCACAATCAGGGTTTATGCCTAATAGGCACATCTCTGACAATATTAGGTTGGTTTTAGATATACTTGATTACTCAAATTTAATTTCAGAGAACAGTTTCATCCTTTTCTTAGACTTCTTTAAAGCTTTTGACACTGTGGAGCACAATTTTCCTTTTCTTTCACTTAGGAGATTTGGATTTGGAGAATTCTTTTGCAATGCCATCAGAACCTTATACAACAATGCTAATTGCTCTATTAAGCTTAAACATGGATCATCTCCTAGATTTGATGTACAAAGGGGCATCCGTCAAGGTTGCCCCATATCACCATATCTTTTCTTACTTGCGGCCCAACTTCTATGTACATATCTTAAATCAAGCAATCTAGAGGGAATCACTATTGCTGATAGAACTATTATTATCAGTCAGTTGGCTGATGACACTACTTTGTTTCTGAAGGATAGCTCTCAAGTTCCTCTTGCAATTAGTATTATAGAATTGTTTTCTAGGGCTGCTGGTCTTCGTTTGAATCTAAATAAATGTGAACTATTAGCTATAAAAGATTGTGATGTGGATTTAGTAGCTAATATTCCAGTTAAAGAATCGGTTATGTATTTAGGTATAACTATAGACAAGAATGACACTCAGAGATGCTCAGTTAATTTTAGTCCTATTATTGAGAAAACAAAAAGAAAACTGAATCAATGGCTTTTAAGAGATCTTTCACTAAGAGGCAGGGTTTTGCTTTCAAAGGCTGAAGGGATATCTAGATTGACCTACACTGCACTTTCACTTAGTGTTGATACCCTTACCTGTAAAGCTATAGACAAACTTCTCTCTGACTTTGTTTGGAAAAACCGCACTCATTATGTAAGAAAATCTGTTATAATGAATGAGTACTGTAAAGGTGGCCTTAACTTTTTGGACTTCACAACTTTAAATTATACTTTTAAAATCAATTGGATTAGGCGATACCTCAGGCATCCAACCTCTCTGTGGAACTTCATTCCTCATTACATCTTTTCTTCATTAGGTGGTCTCAACTTTTTTTTGGTTTGCAACTATAATATAGACAAAATTCCCCTCAAACTTGCGTCTTTTCATAAACAGATGTTATTGGCCTGGTCGTTAATTTTCAAACATAATTTTAGTCCCCACAGGTTTTATATTTGGAATAATAAATATGTCTTATTCAATGACAATGGTTTAATAATAATATTTTGTTGGTCAGTCAATTATTTAACCAAGACGGTCAACTTTATTCTTATTCTGAATTTCTTCAACGATATGGTATCCCTGTTACTCCTAGGGAGTTTTCTATTGTTTTTGATGCCATCCCCACAGGTGTAATTGCACTTTTTAGAGGGTTTAGGGCTGATTGTGATCTTCCTGTTTCATGTAATGTACTTCAATTTAATGTCGCTTATAGAGCGCCAATACATTACACATGTCTCAAGGCGCTTTACAGAGTGTTAGACATTCAAAGAGAGCCCATGAGTGACAGGGGCAAGGAAAAACTCCCTAGAATTGGAGATACATATAGGAAGAAACCTCAGACAGACCCACGACTCAAGGGCCCAACCCATCTGCCTTGGGTCAGTTACAGTACAGTCATTTGTAGTTTGAAAGTTACAATGACAATGAAAGTTCAAATAGTCCAGTGTAGGGAATAAATTGTCCATTAGTAATCCATTAGTTATTTCGGAAGGTGATGGGTCGCTGGGATCCGAGGGCCAAAGATTCGGGCAGGGAACCCCAGCAGGCGATGTTAGGGCAGTCATAGGGATGGCGAAGGCAATGGCGATGGTAGGGCAGTCAGAGGGATGTGACTTCAGGTGTGATGAGGGCAGGCACAGAGATGGTTGATGGCTGGTAATGGTTTACCTCACAGGTGAGGTATAGGGGAAAGGGAAGAGAAATAGAGTGTGTTAGTATTACTGTGAGTCATATTAAGTATTAATAAGTATATCAATGGTGATATAAATGGTTATACTATAGAGGGTTTACAAAACGCTTTTACACACCTCTTTTGTGGGGACAGGTGCGTAGGAATAGGTTACCCAGTTAAACCCGAAGAGGCATCCCGCACATCGTCCACCACGCATGCAAACATCCACCCACCCACCACGCACGCAACATCCACCCACCCACAATGCCCCCCCAATGCCCCCCCCCAGGCGAACCCACACACCACCTCTGAACCGCGCGCCGGAGCAGCATGGCCGAGCATGGCCAGCCAGAGTCCGCCCACAGGCGGCGCCACCCATCCGCAGACACCCCCCACCACCATCCGCGAGCAGAGAGAACGGGGCCCGCGCCAGCCCCACCCCAACCACAACACCACGCGAACACACACCACGGCACGACCAGGACACACAGTCTGATCCGCCCCGCCGCCCAGGCCCCCCGGAAGCAGCGCCCCCAGAGCAAAAGTCCAGAATGCTTCATGTCTTTGGACGTGTCATCCTGTCATCCTGTTGACAGGGTCGGGAGGCGTAGGGAGGCGATGTAGTGTAATTAAAAACGTTAAAATCATTGGACATTGGTGTAATGTAATTAAAATCGTTAAAACCATTGGACTTCCACTCTAGAAACACCACCCCAAGAAGGCCCGGACCGCGAGCCCAATCCAAATACAATGCCGCAACAGCCCTCCCCTCCGCCATCCACTCCCAGCATTCCCACCTCCCCCGTCCCCCCCATCCCACTAAATGCACAGCCGTGCACATCTGATCAGACCGCATGCCCCAGCCAGACCGCCAATATACGCCCACGCAGAGCCACTGGCGAATGGAGCCGACACGAACCCCACCCCCCCCCCCCATCTACAGACGGCGACGGGAGGCCCCCCGCGGACGAGCAACGCCACCCGCGAACGGACCCCGACCGGCCCAGAGCACCCAGCCACACCACCCAGGCACGCAGCCCAGACATGATGCGCAAGCCCACCCGGGGAAGGCCCATGACCGAAACGGCGCAAATGGACAAAAGCCCGCATGCGCAGTGAATGAACAAATGCCCGCACGCGCAACAGACAGTACGCGGGACCCTCCCCCCCAAGCTACACTATAGAGGACAGGACAGGGAGAGAAGGAAAGAGGGAGAGTTGAGAGAGACAGAGGGAGAGGGGAGAAGAGGAGTTGTACGGCATGCCACATAAGAAGTCCATGACAGCGCAATGCTAAAGCAGCATAACTAAGGCATGGTGGAGGGTGGTCAGCACCAGCTCAGGTGTGGTCAGTAGCCACCATGGGATGCATGACTGGGGCACCAGTCACACAAGCCCACAGCAGAGGTGGTCCGTTCCAGTAAGACCCTGAGGTGGTTGAAGTTCCACACTGCACCATACCTAACTATAGGAAGCACTAAAGAGATATGTTTTAAGTCTAGACTTAAAAATAGGGAGGGTGTCTGCTAATCGAATTGAGGGAGGAAGATTATTCCAGAGGAGGGGTGCGCGGTAACAAAAGGCTCTGCCTCCTACTGTAGTTTTTGAAATTCTTGGAATTACAAGAAGTCCAGTATTTTGTGATCGTAAGGGTCTAGGTGGATTATATGGGACTAGAAGATCTTTAATATATTCGGGTGCTCTTCCATTTATGGCTTTGTATGTGAGAAGTAGAATTTTGAAGTCAATGCGACTTTTAACAGGTAACCAATGTAGAGATGCTAGGATGGGGGAAATATGTTCATGTTTTTTGGTCCTAGTGAGTGTGCGAGCAGCTGCGTTTTGTATAAGCTGTAGGCTTTTTAGACAGGTATTATTGTAGCCGGCGTATAGCGCATTACAATAGTCTAGCCTGGAAGTGACAAAAGCGTGGATTAATTTTTCAGCGTCTGGTAAGGATAAGGACTTCCTTATCTTTGAAATGTTCCTTAAATGGAAAAATGAGGTTTTTGTGATCTGCTTTATGTGACTATTGAGTAGAAGTTCTTGATCAATTGTAACTCCTAGATTTTTAACACTTGTGGATGAGGTCAGTGAGAGATCACTATATGTAACCTGTGATGTGGATAGGATATCCCTAGTCTTCTTAGGACCTAAAACCATAACTTCTGTTTTATCTGAGTTCAATAGCAGGAAGTTATTAGTCATCCAAATTTTTATGTCTCTCAGACATGTGTTGAGTTTGGCTAACGGGGTTGGTTCATCGGGCTTTATGGAAATATATAATTGTGTATCATCTGCATAAGAATGGAAATCAATGCCATGTTTTCTAATTATAGAACCTAGAGGAAGCATATAAAGAGAAAATAATAGGGGCCCTAGTACTGAGCCTTGAGGCACTCCATATTTAACCATAGTCTGGGAGGATGGTTCATTATGGACCTGTACAAATTGTTGGCGGTTAGTAAGGTATGATCTAAACCAAGCAAGTGCAGAGTCTTTGATACCTATGGAATGTTCAAGCCTGTGGAGTAGTATGTCATGATCTATGGTGTCAAAAGCAGCACTGAGGTCAAGGAGGACTAGTATTGATGCATAGCCGTTATCAGCAGCAATAAGGAGGTCATTAAACACTTTAACTAAGGCTGATTCGGTACTGTGGTGGGCTCTAAAGCCAGATTGGTACAGTTCTTGAATTTTGTTAGTTTGTAAGAAGGCGCTAATTTGTTTGGATACTATTTTTTCAAGTATTTTTGATATAAAAGGGAGATTAGATATAGGCCTATAGTTAGCTAGGATGTTAGGGTCAAGGCTAGGTTTTTTGAGTGATGGCTTGATAACAGACATCTTAAACTGCTGTGGAACATGTCCTAATAACATTGAATTATTTAGAATCTGAAGTAACGTATTATCGAGGAGGGGGAGGGCGGTCTTAAGAAGGTGAGTGGGAATAGGGTCTAGCAGACTAGTTGCAGATTTTGATGAGGAAATTGTGGAGGTGAGCTCTAATGTGTCAATAGGTGTAAATGAATTAAATGTTGTGCTAGGTTGCATCTGTGATTCTGTTATGTTTTCACTATTATTTGGCAATGGAGTATGTGTATTTGGTGAAACTGACTGGTTGTTGATCTTAACTCTAATTGTTTCAATTTTATCATTAAAAAAGTTCATAAAATCATTACTATCTAAGCTTAAAGGAATAGATTGGCTTACTTCATTATGGCTCTTCGTTAAGCGGGAGATTGTGCTAAAAAGAAATTTTGTATTGTTTTTATTTTCTTCAATCAGTGAGGAATAGTAAGCTGACTTGGCCTTGTTAAGTGCTTGTTTGTAAGCGATGAGGCTATCTCTCCATGCTTGGCGAAACACTTCCAATTTAGTGGTGCGCCACTTTTGCTCTAGTTTGCGTGTTTTTTGCTTAAGGGTTTTAGTCTCTGATGTATACCATGGAGCGTGTCTTGTTTGTTTCCTTGTTTTCTTTTTGAGTGGTGCTACAGAGTCTAGGGTTGAGTGTAGTGCATTCATTACATTATCAGTTAGTAAATCGACCTCTGTTGAGTTAAGGGAAGGACCTTCTGTTTTAGGAGAAGGGCCCTCTAATATATCCTGAGTCACAAATGTGGAAAGGGTTAGTGGAATTTGTTCTAGGAAGTCTGCAGTCGTTTTTTCAGATAGGCTGCGACTATAGTAGTAAGTGGAGTTAGGTACTAAATAATGTAGTGTCATTTCAAAAGTAATTAGATGGTGATCAGTTAGGGTGGGGTGTTGTGGTATGATTGTTAACTTTTCTATGTTTATGCCATATGACAAGACTAGGTCAATAGTATGGTTATGACGATGTGTGGGTGAATTAACATTTTGGGAGAAGCCGAGATGGTCAATTAGAGATTGGAATGCAATTGTGAGACTATCGTTCACATTATCCATATGAATATTAGAATCACCCAATATAAGTATTTTTTCTGTTTGGACAACTAAAGTGGAAAGAAAATCAGAGAATTCTTCTAGGAAATTAGTGTAGGGGCCTGGGGGTCTATAAAGTGTGACCACGGTTACAGGCAGATTAGTTTTCCAGTCTGGATGTATAAAATTAAGAATTAGGACTTCAAAAGATGTAAGCTTATGTGCGGGTTTGGGAGATGTGAGAAGGCTAGAGTGATAAATTGTAGCTACTCCACCACCCCTGCCAGTATGGCGTGGTACATGGTGGTTTAGATAGGAAGGAGGTGTGGACTCATTCAATGGAAGGTATTCATCTGGTTTAAGCCAGGTTTCAGTGAGGCACATTACATCTATGTGGTTGTCAGTAATAATTTCATTAACCAAGGGGGTCTTACTTGATAATGATCGAATGTTAAGTAAAGCAAGCCTAAGTTGCGTTTTTTGGGGGGATTGTGTAATCGAGGATGTTTTTATTTGAATAAGATTGCTAAAATCAATTCCCCTAATGGATCGAGCACGAGACAACTTTGGTACAGACGCCCTCTCTATTTGGCCCTGTGTTGGCCTATCTGGGTGACTCTGGGACGACAGAGATCTGTGTAAGACAATATCTCTGCTGCCTGGACTAACCTCTGGTTTGTCAGGAACTAGCCTCGGTTAGGTGATGGTCTATGTTCCTTGAAAGGAGAACAGCACCCTCCGGAGTGGGGTGGATACCGTCTCTTTTCAACAGTCTAGGCTTCCCCAAGAAGGAGCTAAAATTATCAATGAAGCCCACATTGTTATTGGCACACCACTCTGACAGCCAGCTTGATACTGATGTAGGTAAAAGTTGCTTTTCTCCACACTGTAAGAATATTAACAAGATCATCCGTCAGCTTTTTCAACATGACATCATTAGTACACCCTCTTCCCTTTCACACTGGTCTAGTTTTGTTGGAGATATATGTTGGGACAAGGTCTGGCTTCTGCCGCAGAAATTCTGTCTGACTAACAAGGTCAAAGAGATTTCTTTTAAAATGCTTCATAGGTTTTACCCAACGAACCACTATTTACAGAAGCTCAAAAAAGACATTGATGTTAATTGTACTTTTTGTGGGAATCAAAGGGAAACTCTTGTGCACTTATTTTGGTTATGCCCCCATACTAAATTACTTTGGAGTAAGCTGTCTAAATACTTAGTTGATTTTATTTACCCTGACTTCTCCTTGTGCTGGGAAAATGTCCTTTTTGGTTTCATTAATTTTGACAGAAATCTTTCCTCTCAGTTTTATTTAATCAACCTTATTTTAATTTTGACCAAATTTTACATTCATAAATCTAAATTCCAAAATAAAACACCAAACTTTGTAGAACTGTCAATTCACATAAAACAATATATTTCCACTATATCCTGTTGTAGTAACAAGAAGGCTGTTAGAACACACACATTATTTGTATTTTTCAAATGCTTTATGTAAATTGAGTTGTTTCTTCATTGTTTATTATTTTCTTTACTATTATTTATTTTTACATCCCCTGGGGCCTGTACTACGAAGCGGGGTTACTGGCTTAGCTGGGTAACTTCGAGAGTAAGTTGATCACGTGTGGCGTAACTTCCCGGTTAACCCGTACTACGAAAGGTGGATAGGTTTTAACCTAGGTATGCTGCCATGGCAATTTACGCTGCATCTCAAACCTGCTCCGAGCAGGTTATGATCTTGGTTAACCCGAGGTTTGCGGTTAATCACACCCCACAATGTCGACGTAGGCTACTTGGAAGATACATTATTGGAGCGCAAATTGTAAGCGCCTCTCTTCGCAAGGCGAGAGTTTTTTTTAAGACCGCCAGAATCTTTCTCCATATAATATTCTCTATGAAAGATAGCCTATACATTCTCAGCCGAGGGAATTCGTTGCATTTGTCAGCTGATCGAGGCAAAGTGGAGGCTATAAGCATTGGCAATATAATATATTTTCATAATTAAGAAATATTAATGCAAGCTATAACTAGGCCTATAAACCTTCTGAATGTTCTTGAGTTTCATTTTCACCTGCTGCCAGCGGCACTGCCGTTGCATCTAAAATGTTCACAGGATAGCCTACATACACTAAATCAGTCAATGGGGCTAAACATTCAATTATCCTTTATTAATATTTATTAATATACATGGCATGAATTGTGTTGCATCTGTAGGACACTTATGAACTCAAAATGTATTTATTTCAACACATTTCAGACATTCCGCAAGCTATTAATCCTCCGTAACACATAGGCTATTTAAGGAACATGAAATAAAACTTTACTTTCATATATCCGATCTGCAATAGCCTACGTTGCCAACAGCCTTGTCTTGCTTTGTTTGCTGCCGACGTATTTGATGTATCGTAAAGTGGGTTTTAATTCCTCGCAACTTTTTTATAATCATTGCTCATTCCTTATGCGTAAAATAGCGTGATCGCGTCATCATTAAAAGTGGTGATATGCGCTGCAACCCGCCCATTTTATGTGAACGCGCACCAACTCCGATGAGGTTAACCCCAGTTCAACAAATCAACAGGCGCGTTCAAGTTGGCTGCGCAGCACAAAAACTGAGCAGCACAAGATGCACGTGGTTAAAAATCTGTCCACGATGGTCTAGATGGGCGTGTTTTCGACTCGGCAGTCGGTATCACATGGCCTCAACTTATCGCGGGAGAAAGGCGTGGCCAGGCGGCTGCTCCGCAAAAGAGCAGCCGGTCTGGAGGTACTGCGGAGAGCAGCGGAGCCTAGACCCTGCCTTCATGACGTCAGGTCTTTGCCCTAATTGGCTTTTACATCCCTGACGTGTGTGCAGGTGTTTAGATGCCTCCCCATATCCACAAGAGTTCGTGCGGGTCCGTGCCTCGTGATTCGTCACATGGTCAAGTCTAGCCAAGTCTACACTACGGGAAGTAGAGAGTGTACAACTTCATAGCAGCGTTTGCATCCCCACCCCTGCTGCCACCGGCAGCTCTCGTTGCTGCAAAAGGTCATTTGGAGTTGAACTTGAACACGGCTAACTTCTTACTCAGCGTCGTAGTACCGATTAGCACCAATGAAGATAACCAGGTTTTGTAAACCCCGGTTTAGCAAAGTAACCCTGGGTTACATCTGGGTAGGTTGAGCTCCCTTCGTAGTACAGGCCCCTGGCGTTTTTGATCTGTTTGTGTCGTATACAAATGACTGTATACTTGTTGTTTTGTGATCAATAAAAAAAAAAAAAAAAAAAAAAGTTGCTCAAAAACGAACTGCGCTGAACTGCGCTGGCTGAGCTAAGACGCAGTCTCCCGATATCTTGTATGGACATGTGACATGATGTCACGGGGGTAACTCCCACCGCGACTGCAAGAAGTCGGACATGATTTCTAACCAGTTTGCATTTCGTCTGTCCCAGTATGCACTCCGTTTAACCCAGCATGCATCACATCAAGTCAGATCTGCGCAGATTTTCGTCAAGTCAAACGCACCTAATACCTCCATGATCCTGATGTTGTTGTCGTCTACATCCGGGTGCGCCGCAGTCATTGCAAACAACTAGTCGTTTGATGTCAACGTGTATTAATTTACATCCGCCAAAATCAACCATATACTAGTTCATCCATCATTTCCGATTTTTTAAATTATTATTTGTTTTTGTGGGTTTGTGTTGGTTTGTGTAGGTTAGTTGCAAGCCGTGTTGAAATGAACCAAGCCAATGAACTAGCACGTCATTACGTCAGACGTAATTTCAATCCACTCTTGAAAGAAATGAGTTTGGAGGTCAGTTCTACTCATATACTAAGAGCTTCTCTACTCTAATTAATCAATAACTGGGAAACCAGTTGAGTGAACTTAAAACTTTTGTGGTTCCTGAACAATATGGCAGCTTTGAGTACAGCTCTGCAATTTTATTGAGTTTATAGCACTGTTGGGGAATACAGTGTGGGAATATTTTACCATTCCTCCAGAAGCATATTTGTGAGGTCACAGTGTTGTTAGACACTGGCTCTCAGTCTCCGCTCTAATTCGGTGTTCTGACACTTTAACAAGCCACGAATATGAAACCCACTTACAGTATGTCTAAAACTTTTCATATGGATAGAGACACTAAATTAAGTTCAGAAAGTAGACATTTAACAACTAAAGTGTTGTCTAATTGCTGGAAATTTCCTCCCACTGCCATTGTGTTAGAACAGCCGTATTGGAGCGCATAGGTACGCGTGTTGTTTTTGAGTAATGAGTAATATGTATCATTATTGTTAGAAGGTGAAGCATATTGGGTAGACTCATTTACTGTATATACAATGGCATTATTGATGTATTTAAGAAAATGGAATACCACTCTCATAAGTTCATGTAAAGTGTTATTGATCTATTATGACTATGAGAAATGATCATGTAGGGTTAGCCTTTTATATGAAACTACTTAAATAGTGCGGTGCAGACAAGATTAACATTTCATGCTAATAACAATTTTATTTGTAAAATATATAATTTTATTTGAAAACACTCAAAATAAGAATGGTGATAAGGTCCTAAGCTAAAGCACAACTACAGTAAACATAAAGAAATAAAGGAGAGTATATCATTTATGGTAGGTTTCTTACATCACCTTTAACCAATACCACCATACAGCAAAAGTCTGAATCTAATCTGACAGGATAGTGGAGAGAGTTACAGGAAGCGAGTATGAGAGCGATAGGGTAGGATCGTGAAATGACCTGGGCCGGACTTGAACCCGGGGTGGACTCAAGTGTATTACAATAATGTATCAAAATAAGTTGTCTCTTACACTGTTGACATGCACTTAACTACAGGATTTATGGTCATTGGGATTGAATCTTGACCACCAACATAGAAATATGGATAGATTTTCTCACGGAAAGTGACATCTCTAAAAGAGTACATATGATACCAATAGTCTGCATCATAAAAGGAGACCAGACCTGCCTCATAATCCACAAACACCCCCACCCTCTGGGGCTTCTCTTTCAGGGAGAGGGGAACAAGGGGACTATCTATTGCTGCATACTTAGTCCCATTACGCAGCCATATTGTCCAGAATCCCTCCTGAGGAGACAGAGTCAGGTTATCCCTGTTGATGGACTCTCTGACCACTCCTATATCCCAATTACTTTTCCCCAGAACTTGTACCTCATAGTAGAATTTACCAGAGGAGAAGCCTTCTTTCCCCAGAACACATGTATAGGTCCAAAACCTCTTAGAGGTCTTCAGGATAGCTGGTCTTCTCTGTCCAACTTTTGCTTGTTTCCCGTCAGTGGAGAGATCGAGTTTAGGATGTGCTGTGTCAGGATCTAGAGTCACTTCAACTAAGACATAAAAAAACCCACATGTGTCAGCGCTAGTCATGTTCATAGTCAGCATTGATCTCAGATAACACTACATGAGGCACTGAAGAACAGACATGATGTCTAACATGCTAAATTGAAACAAATGCAACATTTTCTCAATTGTCAGAATTAAAAAAAATACCTGCATGATTTTTAATTCTCTTCATGTCAGGTGATTCTGTGGAAAAGAATAAATAGAGTTCAATAAATTAAGTCAGACATTACAGCATACTGTAGTTCAGAAAATCAGATCAGAGAAAATAACACACTTGCAAGGTGCTGAGGAAATAAAAATATGCTGAAAGAGTGCTTCGCTTCACTCGCTTCGTGCCTAATGCACCCTCTATAGAACGCAGGACATGCATTAATTTGCATTGAGCTCAATGAGCATCAAACAGGCTAATAAGCTAACTGGAAAAAACACCATGCCAATCTCTAGCTATGGTGAAGAGTATGTGATGATGTGGGGCTATTTTAATTCCAAGGGCCAAGGGAACTTTATCAGGATGCATAGTATCTATGGAGGTAGATCAGGTGCAAAAGTCTTGTGTGCTCGTCTTGTGAAAATGAGTTGTGCACTTGCGCACAAATGTGTGTCAAAGAATTTGAAGTCACTGAATCATGCCAACTGCCCAACTCATTTTCACGAGCACACAAGACTTTTGCACTTGATTTACCTCCATACTGTAAGTATCCTGGCTCTATGAAATAGTTGGCCTTTAAAAATAAAAACATATTAAAATATCCTCCTGCTCCTATGGAATTTAACATGGGTCAAAATACTTATACCCCCTGTATTTAAGGAAGAACATTTATTTATTTACGACAAAGAACATTGGTGTCCTTCCCGAGGCACTTTTGAATTTATTTCCTCAGCATATTAGGTCATATTATAGATTGTTATGGCTATTATTTGAACAGTGCAAATAATAATAAAAGAGTTTTTGAACTTTAAAGTCACTAATGCTGATTATTCACTTATTAATGAGTTGAAATACTTAAAATACTTTCACAGCAAAAATGATAGATGTGATTAATTTAGATTAATTAATGTATGTAATTAATTAGATCATATTTTTATTATAATTTTATTAGATTACATTTTAAAATTTGTCAAATATAAGTGAATTTATATCACAATATATTTAAATATATTTCAGAATATGTTCTCATAAGCTGTCTGTAAGACAAGAATATTTTAATTTATTCCACTGCTCGGTTGAGTTCCCCATTGTTCTGCGTTCTATAAGTTGCTAGGTTACGGGGACGCTGGCAAGACATGCCGCTCCGTCTGGCTTCATGTTTTTGTTTGTTTTTATGTCATTTTCGTAATTTTATGTTTTATTCTGTTCATTTTTTGTATTTATTTGTTTAGATTAATGTATTTCGCTCTTTGTTTGCGCTGTTTTTTCGGTACTCTTGTGCTTTTCTTGGTCTTTGTTTTGCTGCTTCGAGTTGGCTGATACCACGGCGAATGGGTCCATTGGGTTGAAGACCGCTGGCGAGGGCTTGGCTCGCGTCCTCCATCCGTGAAGCGCTGCGCTTCGCCGTCTGGTCAGGACAGCTGAGGACCTAGCTATAGCTTCCAACTGCGGGCGACCTGCTACCAGCCGCGGGCGATGTGCTGCTTCGCGTCGGGCCGTATCACCGTCTAGAACGTGCATTAACTTTGAATAACCGCACGGCGTGTCGTCCATTATCCCGTAGCCTACATATTCGACATACGTATTTTGGTTCATTTGTTTGTGTATGGTTTACCAGGGGGTTGGTAGTCAAACTGGACAGTATACTGTAGGTATTCTGAATGGCAGGTACCAAGGCTAAATGGCTTTGGAACCAAGGTTTTGCACGGTTTGCAGTGGTATACCAGTGGCAGTCTCTAGCCAAGACATCTAATGACCTGCAGACTATTGCGACTCTCATACGTCATGTTGAAATGTAATTTTACCAAACATGGTAAGAAGTTTCTAAAATGCAACATTTCAACAAGCCACACATTACTTTATTCTAAATCTACTTGTCTTAAACGTTTGAGACAATAATAACGTTTTGATTGTAGCACAGTAAGCACATTTCTGCAACATTTTAAGTGGCTACAGGAGCATAGAGAGAGCAACATATCACTCATGTTGACCTGGTATATCAATCTAAACATTTACAGGCAAGGTCTGTACTTTAGCTTTAAGAAACACTAGCTAGTCTCCATGTAGTGATGAAGATGATGTGAAATACAATGGGCTGAGCTGAGAAAGTTGACTCTGTTTAGAAAAGGCTGCAGGTTCTGGTTACAGTAATACACACAAAATTAATTCATGACAGTAAAAACCTTGCAAATATTCTCTCTGTTATGAAATCGGATTCATTTATGGTTACCCTTAAGTCCCATGTCAGTGTTTATGTTTTCATGCATGCAGTGTGTGGCTTGGAGTCAGACGACGGTCCGCTTGTCTAACTTTAAGTTCATAGTTTCGGTCCAAATTGCATGGAAATTGCACTTACCGAGTTTGCAAAGACGTGACTGTAGTTCATCTCGCTCACCAGAAATGGCACTGATATTGGTTTCCAGCAAAGATTTCGCAGCATTCAATGTGATGATTCTTGCATTCAAGTCGTTATAAAGGATCTCTAACTGGTCTTTCCCTTCAATCAGGTTGGTGTACCTAAGCTGTAACTGTCTATTCTCTCCTGCCAAGTCTTTATAAAGGATCTCTAAGTGGTCTTTTCCTTCAGTCAGGTTGGTGTACCTAAGCTGTAACTGTCTATTCTCTCCTGCCAAGTCGTTATAAAGGATCTCTAACTGGTCTTTCCCTTCAGTCAGGTTGGTGTACCTAAGCTGTAACTGTCTATTCTCTCCTGCCAAGTCGTTATAAAGGATCTCTAAGTGGTCTTTCCCTTCAGTCAGGTTGGTGTACCTAAGCTGTAACTGTCTATTCTCTCCTGCCAAGTCGTTATAAAGGATCTCTAACTGGTCTTTCCCTTCAGTCAGGTTGGTGTACCTAAGCTGTAACTGTCTATTCTCTCCTGCCAAGTCATTATAAAGGATCTCTAACTGGTCTTTCCCTTCAGTCAGGTTGGTGTACCTAAGCTGTAACTGTCTATTCTCTCCTGCCAAGTCGTTGTAAAGGATCTCTAACTGGTCTTTCCCTTCAGTCAGGTTGGTGTACCTAAGCTGTAACTGTCTATTCTCTCCTGTCAAGTCGTTATAAAGGATCTCTAACTGGTATTTCCCTTCAGTCAGGTTGGTTTCTAAGTGTTCTTTCTCCTCAGTCAGGTTGTTGTACCTAAGCCGTAACTGTCTTGCCTCCTCAGTTTTGATGCACAGCTCTATGATGACAGCCAAAAGGAGAGCACACAACAGCCCAAGAAACACCACAGCCATTTTGGAGGGACCTGAGGAGAATATCACATGGTAATACTTTGCGTAGGACAATAGAACATAAAGGGACTTGCAGAATAATGTAATGTAATTACCATGATTATGACCCCCAGAACTATCCTGGATCTCGTTGTGAGTCATCCTTTGCCGAGACCTTTTCGGAAGTGCATTCATATATATATTTTCTGTGTTGTTGCTAGGTCTGGACGGATCTTCATAAACGTTGTCAGACATGTTCGTTTCTCTTGGTAAATGCGAAGTGTGAACCTGCTGGTCTGGACCAGTAAAGAGTGAGTGTTTCACTGTGCTGCAGTGAATGTCAACAAAGAGGAAGTCAAGTGTGGTGTACAGCAAAGGAAAAGCATCAGTGCACAGTAACAGTGCACCCTTTTCACTTTTTCTCATGAAGAGTAAAAATAGTCTTTCGTTATGACCGCAGCAAAGAGAAGCGGCGGTCATTTAGGTTTAGTCAGAGTTTTTTTTCTCTGCATCAGTAATTTTCCGTCAAGGATTTCCGGGACACTGAAGCACCAGAGTGCACGGAACTTGGTGGGCATGTAGCCCCACAAGGACGACACGGAACCATTGTTTTTTTTGTTTTGTTTTGATCAGTCGCCCCATCGCCAGACTGGACCCCCCATGTATAGCGCCACCTAGATAACAAATTAAAAAGCAAAAATGAGGTGTTGTAAATGCAGGTATCTCTGACTGACATGGTCAATGCCCGAAATTGGACATATAGGATTATTATGACATCCTCTGAATACACGCCATATTTTGTGGAATTCCGTTCATGGGGGACCGCAATGAATTTATGTGTACATTTAGTGACTATACACCAACTGGCCTCTAGATGGCCGGACACAATTTTATGTGAATATCTTGAGAACCGTAGGGCCTATTTCTTGTATGTTGGCATCCAGGGGCCATGTCAACACCTCCCATAACCACTCATATATTGTATAGTATCACCTAGTAAAAAATGAAAAAGCAAAAATGAGGCACTGTTATCGCAGGTACTGTATCTTTGGTTGACAGGTTCAAAGCTGCATTTGGAGAGTCATTATGACACACTCTGAATGTATGCCAAGTCATTTGTAATTTGGTACATGGGGGACCATATAATAAATGAATATATGTCTACATTTAGTGAACACTACGTGTACACACACACACACACACACACACACACACACACACACACACACGCATAAACACACACTCAAAGACACACACATTAGACAGGCAGGCATACACACGCATGCACAAACACACCCACATGCATGCACACACACACGCACACACCACACCCACACATACATACCCAACCCCCCCCCCCCCCCCCCCCCCCTTTGGTATAAGTTCATGTTCTCCGCATTTTGCGTGTCTGTTTATTCTAGCCTAAGAGGTGATGCGCCGCATCATCAGTAACTGACGTCTCTTAAAAGTGATGCAAGAGTGAGCCCTGGTGTGTAGTACTCAGTGGTACTGTCAGCATGTCGACCAATGAAGAAGAGGAGCTGTGTTGCCTGTTGCTATTGTTGGAAGAGCAACACATGAAGAAAAGGTGACATGTGTGAACGAAGGAAAGGCCAGGGAAGGAGCGTTCCACACTTCGGTGCAAAAGATGCAGCTGTGGGGGGAGGGGGGGGGGGCGCTGACTCGCAACAGGCTGCAGCGCTCGTGCCGTGTGCGGGTCCGAGTGCCCATGGGGACCCAGGATCGGATCCGGCCTGCGGTCGTTTCCCATTCCCACCCCATCTCTCTCTCCCGCCTACTTCCGGTCTCTCTCCAGAAAACAGGAGATTTCCCCTGACGTGTTGTATTGATTTGGGTATTGAGAATCATGTAATTTCACTGGTATTGAGTAATACATTTCTGGTATTGTGACATCCCTACAGGATAGAGAAACCATGACATGAAATCAGTTAGGGAAGGAAGTGGGAGTGGGTTTGGGAATGACCTCAGGCCAGACTCGAGGGTCTCCATGGGCACTGAGCCCATTCATGGCAGGGACACTGACACCAACCCATTCTCACCTGTTTTGACACAATATTTATTACTTGCCAATTAGCCTCATTTTGTTGATAGAATAACAATGATAAGTTGCATAGCCTGTTCCTCTCATCATTTCCTCTAGCTTCTGTCTGAATCCTCCTTTTCTCTTTCACTAGGTGAAGCTATAAAGGCTAACTAGACAACAGAAAGTCTACACTCTACAGAGGACTGCAACAGGCAGACCCCCAGAGGCAAGTTACTACAACTAACATCCATCTTCCTGGACTTCACCGAATTTTCTCAGTTCTTGCTCACCACACTTTCCAGGCTAGGCATCCACTCTCATCTTATCCTGGTCAACCTTTATGGATTAGAGATCATGGAAATTGCACATAATTGAGACCATTTGGTGTGTTCGTCTGTGCTTGTCTGTCTTTGTTCGGTTGTATGTTTGTCTGTTCATTGGCGTGGGTGTTTAATTGTTTGTCTGTTAGTACTAGTTTATTTCTTTATTTTCATGGTGTATGTCCATTTGGTGTCAGTAGAGGTCAGTGTTTGTGCATTTTCGTTTTGTTTCGTTTGGTTCTTTTTGTGTCTTTTCTTTTACTGTTTGTCTTGTGAAAAAGCTAACCTTGGAGTGCTCGTTGCCCTTTCCTAATTTTGATGTATTTGATTTACTGATGTATTGTGTTTTATAAGCTAAACCAACTGGGTCATCCAAGCTGCCTGCATATTAGTTTAAATTATCTTAATTATCCATAGCTTCCCAGTGGGGCCTGTGGAGGGCGATCGGTCTGGCTTTAGCAGGGTGCAAAGGGATTCTCTTTCTTTATCTACACAGTGTGGTGTTGAAGACACGTGTGTGCGTGTGTTCAATCTTTTTGTCTTCCTTACTTTGCAGTCGTGAGATTTGCAGTGTTGAGGTTTGCAGTGACATACACGGGTGGTGGTGAGTCTCTGGCAGTAGGCCTCCCTTAGTATTAAAATAGCCAGCCAATCCCCTCTTAGACCCCCCTGGGGACCCGAGGCCCCAATAACCATAACAGATTTTGTATTTTAAATGGCATATTGTGTTTCCAAATTGAATCTTCTTAATAAAGCTATTTGCAATTAATGGTTTCTCTTTCAGCTCAATAACAGTTACATCTCTCGATTTGACTATCTTAAATAAAGGTTGTGCACTTGTATCCACGTCTCTGTCCTCCTTGTTTTTGAGGTAATTAACACTACCAACCTGTGTGTGTTTTGTGGGTAATGCCTCATGGCGTAGTCGGAACTATATCAAAAAAAGGCTTTATATAACGCCAGGTCACACATGCTTAGACTAAAGTAACACAACTTGAAGTTTTGTTGCCATATTTCAAACACATACCTACAGTACTTAGTTTGTCTCAAATGCTAAAACACAAAAGCCAATCCTCTAAACCAAATGAACAGTTGTCTAAACACATTTACTAAATCTAGCCATCATTTTTCAATATCATAAACACATTTCACATGAAGACACAATTCACAAAACGCAATCCTCCGTTCTCATAAATCTAAGCACATTTTTTTCTTGCTAAACACATGTTTCAAAACATATTCTCAAATGAAAGCTCATGTGATGCAAAATGCTTGCCACAGTCAGCAATAACTGAACACAAAATGAACACACCTGGCGTCATTTATTACACACGACTCCAAAGGGAAGACACTTGTTGCTAATGCGCACCGTGACTGTGGTGTGTGTGTGGTGTGAATGAAGAAAGTAAAAAAAAACTTCACACCCTGATCATGTTTTCAAGAGGACTGTTGTGTGCAATAGATTCTGGTTTTTGCATTGTTACAGTAGTGTACTTGCAGAATTTTCTGTACTATATGAAACTCACAACTCTAAATGCCTAATCCTCTGCAGAGATCTAAGAAGATCCATTTTCTGAAAACATGCCTCATACTCTCGGAACACACACAAATCCAAAACAACACACACAATGGGCAAAACTCCTCAATTCTCCTGCAAAATGAAACTTTACCTTCAAAACAATGTACTTTCTCCTCAAAATGGTCTTTTGTTCTCAAAAGACACACACAAACCATCATATATCTAGACATTTATAAGGACCAGTTGAACACTGATATTCAACTGACTGTTCTCATTGCATATTGGTCAGTGTAACACTACAAACAGTACTACAAACAGTAGATAAGCTGATACAGTAAGTTGATATGCTTACCCTATCAATATTTTGAAATATCTCATTGTTTTCTATTATTTTTCTTTGTATTTGCCGTAATGTTATGCCGTTTTTTCTAGGACAATGCTCATGATTTCAGTTTTCTGTACAGGAGACAGAAGCCCTATGTGTTGGTTATCTTTCGGCTGCCAAACAAATAGTACAAAATACTGTAAACTGTGTAGGAATACAACGTAGGAATACTTTCCCCAAATACTTGAAACATACTTTATTTTTACAGTCCTACAGAACAGCCCACAGGCAATACTGTGCTCATTGAGCTGTATTGTACTGTACAGTACTGTATTGATACGCAGCACTGTAATGTTCTAGTGGCTCGGATCTCATCAGAGATTACGGTCCTTGGCCTCCCCATCCTCCTCCTCTCACTCCTCTGGCTCTGCCTCTGCCTGTACTACTGTAATACTAAAGCTCTGGGCTCGTATTCACAAAGCATTTTATCTTACCACTAAGAGTACTCCTAAATCACCCTAGAAGATTTTAGTTAGGAGTTTCCCCTTAAAAGTTATTCACAAAGCCTTTCAGACCTACTTTTAGTAAGGAGAAACGCCCACTCCTAAACTTAAAGTGAGTCTTCATTGCTATGGTTGACGTCATTACTCATGCACGAGCTTGATGAAAGTGACCACCTTGATTGGCTGGCGATTATAACGCGGGAATGATGGCAAGAACCTCCCCTATGATGACGAGTTGAGTGACAGGTGTCAGGTCTTAGCTGGTGAGAATCCGTGCACTATGTCGGACTGTGAAGGATGGAAGATGATGAATAAATGGGTATAGCCTAAATTAATAAAGAGTAGGCTAAAGCAAATAGCCTAGGAGCATAATGAAACAGGGACTGGAGCAGTAGCCTATATTCGCAACATGGTTTAGGCCTAAATGAAGCCGAATGAAAGCACGTAGCCTACATTCGCGAAGAGGATAAACAATTTAATTTAATTTAGCCCTACAACGACACGTTACATTTAGTTTACATGCAGTGGTGTTTTTTTGATTGTCGGTGGCATTATTGCATCTCTTAGTTGCAATGCACAATGATTCCCTCGCATGACAGCTCCTGTAACCACACGGTCATTTCACTAGGCTACATCGCGACGTGAATGCCACTAAAAGCGGTTTGTGAATAGGTCTTACTGAGTTAGGAGTCCTCTCGACTTCTTTTACAGTTTTTCTCGATTGTTAACACATTTTCTGAAAACATGCCTCATACTCTCAGAACTCTACACACAAGTCCAAAACAACACACACAATGGGCAAAACCCTGCAATTCTCCTGCAAAATGAAATACCTTCAAAACAATGTAATTTCTCCTCAAAATGCTCGTTTGTTCTCAGGAGACACACACAAACCATCATGTATCAAGACATTTATAAGGACCAGTTGAACACTGATGTGCTCAGTCTAAAACACTGCAATTCATTGAAAACACTTCTCCATTCATCACAATGACTTGGGCCTTTTTTTGTTCAGTGTGTTACCCTAAACAGTACTACAAACAGTAGATAAGCTGATACAGTAAGTTGCTTACCCTATCAATATTTTTAAATATCTCATTGTTTTCTATTATTTTTCTTTGTATTTGACGTAATGTTATGGCGTTTTCTTCTGGACGATGAACTTGAATACGGTACTCGTTCCACTGCTTGTATACATAAAGATCAGTTTTTGTGGAATAACTAAGATCTTAACAGCTTGCCTGGCTATCCTAGTCAGCTGTCTCTTGCATTTGTTGAAGCTGTACCAAGACGTGATGTTGAAAGCGATGACAACCTGTTCCACTACTTGCCCTTCCAGTCTCAATGGTGTCGAAAGTGGATGACGAGTATCGCACAGTCAGCCCTTATAGCAACACAGTTCCTTTGTCTTGATGTTGAGCACCTGTGAGCTTCTCTTGAACCAAAGTGTCATTGTGTTGACATTCTGCTTGTAGGTGGTCAGGGAGTCATCATCAGTGAAGTTGGTCACCAAGGCCACGCCATCGGCATACTGAAATAGCTTGAGTCCGTTGCTGCTGCAAATGATCTATGGAGTCTGATAAATCGTGTTTTTATCTCGTAATAAGATTACCATTTCACTTCACATGTCTATAGATCCATTGTCCTTCACACAAAGTTTGGAAGAAAGCCCATCAAGTTTCAGAGGCGCGTTTGGGATATTTGTTCACCCCTTACAAGGCCAATGAGTGCAGGGTAGGCTGATAATTAACCTAAATGTGAACATGACTATAACAGCATTACTCCCGGTGTAGATTAGATTTAACGTTATTGTCATTGTGCAGGGTGCAAGTACAAAGACTGACAATGCCTATATGAAAAAGAACTAGAAAAAACTTATACTGCCAGCAATGTGTTTTATACAAAACTTGTATGATTTACTCTTGAAAGTGGCCCCTTTCTCGTTTTCCTCATACAATGTCATACAGTATATAGCCCTTACAGGTTGCAAAGTTTTATATGTTTCAGGTTACACAGATTTACTAAGGATCTTATAATGGTCTTGAATCCTGATAGATTTTTACCGGTATATGACAGTAAAACCATTATAAGATCCTTAGTAAAAAAAAAATGGTCCTACTGGAATGACGGAGTATGTATTCAGCCATTTCTTTTCTCGTTTCATCCACTTTATCTTTGTTTGCTGAAAATTGCATAGGGGTGTCATTGAGGATATGTTCTGCAAACAAAATAAACACAAATGCACACATCACCCATTTAATGATATTGGAATATGTGATATGTATTTGTTGTCACACACTTTTAAAGCAAACACTCCACAGGACGCTGTAGTGGGTGAGGCACTGTACCACATGTCCAGCGTGACACAGCCACACCCATTTTTCTCATCAGGGCTCTGAAGAGAAGTCAGTGCAGTTCTTTACAGTTTTTTCCAATCGTATACACACTAAAATTAAGGTTATCACACAGTTAACAATACTTAACACTTAAGAAGCAAAACACCTGCGCAGAGCAGTACAACATTAAGCACAAATTCAGCTTCACACTTTTTGCAAAACATTACACACAGTGAATGTCAAAACGTAAAACACATTTTAACACCTTAGACACAGATAAAGATTGCTAGGTACTTCCTTCTCATTACAAAGCCCTGGCTTGCCAATGACCACACTACTGAACAAATTGAATAATCACATCCACCAGGTGTGTAAGCACGCATGTGCAAAATTGAAAACGCAGCACTCAGGTGTGTTATGCTCGATCCTCGAGGGGCGTTCCCACTGATCTATAACTAACACTGGATAGACTATCCCATTGTTTTCGCCCCATTATTCTTTATGTCGATTAGTGAGGATCGAGGCCCGAGGAGCGAGGGAGGATGTATAAAAGCCCAAATGAGAGGCACCCATAGCCTGTGATGTGGATGAACTCTTATGGCTTGATCCAGCTAGACGGAGAGATGATTAGAGTATTACGTATTGTTGTTACTTGTTTGTATTGTTGCTTTAGTTTTTCTTCAGTGACTGTAAGTGTACAGTACTTTTTATTTGTGTACAATTTTTTATTTTTCTACACTTTACAGTAGTAAGAACCATCATTTTGCCATTTTCTGTTGATTGACTTGTCACTGTAACTGAAAATATGGTACAGTGAAGAAAGAAATGTTGTCTGCAGCATCAGTTTTGTGCATTGCTTGATGAGGGTTCATCAAAATATTTTTGTCATCTAAAATAAATTATCCTAATGCTCTCAAACAATATGTCTGAATAAGATCCATATATTGGAAGAGGGTTTTAACAGATGTGTTTTGAATTTATTGTGTTGGTGTGTATAAGATAGCGACAGTGTGGAACCATTCAAATAATGTGTTAGTGATATGAGAACAGTATAAGGTTTTATCAATGTGTTTATTGTTTTGACAGAAATATTTCATTTTGCTAACAATCTGTTATGTTCTGCTGATTGGGTGTTGTGTTTGGTTAATTGTGTGATGTGTTTAGACAAAAAGAGCCCCGTTTTCAAAATTGTGTGTAAACGATTGGAAAAAACTGTAAGAAGAAGTAGATAATACTGTTCAATGAACAATACCTTATGTGACTGTGGTGCTGCAAAATACCTTGTTGTCTCCAAACACCTTTTTTTTCATGTCAGACTCTCCAAGTGAGTCCACAATAATGTTTTGTTTTTTCTGATGGATAGAGCCTGGGCAATATATAAAATTTATCACAGAAAACTTGAAGAATAGGAATGGATAAACATTTTGGGTTAGGGAAACTGTTCTCTTCCATAAATACTTACAACAAGAAACCAGTGATGGCAGTCATGTACTATTATTATTGTTATTATCATCATCATCATCATTATTATCATCATCTCTCTTTTGGATTACAGTTTTTTACGATTGTTTACACACTAAAATATTTTTTTTCACACAATTAGCAAATTTTTACTCCAAGGAGCAAAACACCTCCACAGATTTGCACAACATTACACACAATGTCTGCTTCACCCTTTTTGCAAAACATTACACACAGTGATTTGTAAAACTCTACACACATTTCCACACCTTAGACACAGATAAGGATTGTGAGGTTACTTCCTTGTCATTACAAAGCCCTGGATCGCCAATGACTACACTAATGAACGAATTGGATAATCACATCCACCAGGTGTGTAAGCACACATGTGCAAATTTGAAAACGCATTACTCAGGTGTGCTATACAGTCTTGTTGCTTTTGCAGTAGTTGCTCTTCAGAGTCAAAGTGTACGTACTTTATGCAGTAGTTTTTGTTTGTCTACAGATTTTATTTGTTCAATTGATTTCATTGTTGGTTGATTGCTGTAACTGATTATGGTTAGAAATACTGTAAGTATTGAAAGAGATACTTGAAATATTCAGTCTACAGCAGTCTTCAGTGTTGTACAGTGCAAGTGCAAGTTTATAGACCTATTTATGTACACTTTCCCTATGTCGAACTAATCATGAAGAATGTTGTGGGTTTGTCACTATTTTTTGGACATCTAAATGATCCCTTACATACAAATGCCTGGGCAAAAATCTAGCACATGCTATTTCCTAATTTTTCTTTTTACAAATGCGTTTTGCATTTATCACTGCAGTGTGAAACTGGCTGCGATAGTGTCTGATCATTGAGGACTGTGTTTGTTAAATGACAACTAATAGCATTTTTACAAATATGTGTATATGTTTTGACTGAAGTGTGTATGTTTTGACTGAAGTGTGTTTGTTTTGACTTAAGTGTTTCATTTTGCAAAGAATCTAGGAATTATGCAAACTGAGTGTGGCATTTGGATACTTGTGCTTAAATTTTGTTAAAAAGAACTCGGTTTGAAAAATTGTGTGTAAGCAATTGAAAAAAACTGTAAAGGCTTACTGTCACGACCCTGTCATGGTCAGACCTGCACCCCGCCCACGGCCTTGACCCCCTGGTCAGGACCCTGTCGGATCTGTGCGCTCTGCCCCAGCCCCGCCTCTTTTACAAGTCTTGTCTGTGGCTGTGTTCAGACTGCCAAACAAAATCCGATTTTTAGTCCATTCAGATTTGAATCGGATGTCACTTTTGAAGTCTAAACAGTGACAGGTCACATGAAATCCGATTTTTGCGAAATGGTTGCAAACCACATCCAGGAGGTAGTTTCATATCGCATTCGTATCGGATATGGACAGATGCGTCTCAGGCTTAGTTCACACTGGCAGTCGAAATCGGATGTCTTGCATATCCGATCAGAACCTGATCTTTCTGACTGACTGTTCTCATTGCATATTGCAAGTGATCACATCCGGTCACATCCGATCTTGGCGTGCAATGGTCAGATCCGATATAAATTACACACACCTGGATTCATTAGGTAGAGTTGTACACAACCAAGTCGTCATGGATGAAAGTGGATTTATTTTTATATTTTCCAACTTATTATGCGTAGCCGCGGCGCAAATACCTCGTCACCCTTAACGTTACAGTTTTCCATGTTTCACCATAAAATTATGAATTGAGTCTGACGTTGGTTTTTGTTTTGCTGGTAGCCCTGGCGCACGTGCTGAATCAATCAATCAATCACTTCCGTCACTCAGAATTACGATGCAATTGTTTGCCGCAGTGCAAATGACGAAAGGGGCACTTTGAAATCCTAATCAAGTGGTTCGACTGTTCAGATTGAGTCATATCCGATAGTAAGTGATATTGAAACCACCTCCGTATGGTTTCAGTAGAGATGTATGACTCTGTTCTGGTCAAGTTTCTCTATCGTCTTTGTGTAAAGCTAGTTTGAACTGAAAAAATTTAAAAATGTTACAATTGTGCTGGTTCTCCCCTGCAAGAAACTTTTAGCCCATGCGCATGCGGGCCATTTCAAGTGTCTGGCAAATGTAAACACACATGATCGGATTTGGGTCACTGGCGAAAGTAGATGTAAACATGCAATCAAAAAAATCGGATATGAGCACAAAATCGGAATTGAGCATATCCGATCTGCAGTCTAAACGCAGCCTAATTCATCCCAAAAGTGTTCTGTTGGATTGTGGACAGGCCAGTCAAGTTCATCCACACCAAACTCTGTCATCCATGTCTTTATGGACCTCGCTTTGTGCACTGGTGCACAGTCATGTTGGAACAGGAAGGGGCCACCCCCGAGCTGGCTTGGTCCCTTAGTTCCAGTGAAAGGAACTCTGAATGCTTCAGCATTTTGGACAATTCCATGCTCCCAACTTTGTTGGAAGTTTGGGGATGGCCACTTTCTGTCCCCGCTTTGCTGCAAAGAGTGGGCCGACGTCATAATAAACCCTATGGATTAAGGATGAGATGTGACTGAATTTCAAATGTGAGTCAAGACAGGTGGGCGAATACTTATGGCAATATAATGTAAGCATTGTGATTTTCAAAATCTCTGAGTAAAAGAGTAGACATAAACGGGTAAATTCTAAAATTCATTCATGCTGATGAAAGATGTTTTTGAATGCAGGCTTTTGTATGGTACTGGACTGATGGAAGCAAATTCGACTAGTCCAACTGGCAGGTCTGGGAGCCTATAGACTGGGGAGAAAATGAACACTGTATTTGCATCAATGACAAAGATAATTAATTACGGAGTGATTATTTGCACCCGGGTGTAAATAGTGGAATGGAGGCATTTTCTTATTCGCACCCAAACCGGAAATGCGTGCTATCCAACATAGCGGGACCATCTTGGCAGGAGATGGCCTACCTAAATCTAACAAGTTAGGATTATTAAAACTATATTTGAGATGGGAAAGTGGTGCTAAATTTCCACAAACTTTATTCAGTGAACGGGTAAAGCCGTCCGTTTGCAAGCAAAATCAAGAAACACGATCTTTTAGTTTTGTTTACCGTTACCTAGCAACCCCAACAAGTGAGTCAATAATTAGTATTCTCCCCTTTTTCTTTGCCTGTGCGCAGTGCAGCGGTAAAGTGACCGGGCCACCATGCTCGAGGTGTTGGGTTCGAATCTCAGATAATAATTGTTTTTTTTTTTTGCCTGCCAAAGTACGCACCATGACTTCTTTTTTGAGTTTGTGCTTTTTGAACCTGTCAAAGATTGACTGGTTATGAGTACAGTTAAGTAGAAGTAGGCTTCAGTAGTTGTTAGAAAGGTTGTGTTTTGACTTTGAGCCCCCAACGCTGCCTGGAAGGCGCTTAGGCGTGGGTTAAGGTTAAGGTTAGGGTTAAGGTTAGGTTAAGGTTAGGGTTAAGGTTAGGTTAAGGTTAGGAGTAGGATTAAGTGTTTTTAAGTCAACAGTGGCAGCGCTGCCTGGAAGACAACTCAGAAAACAACTCTTTAAAGTAGCTTGTCTTTGATGAAGCTACCACATGACCACTCATTACCCTAATATTTGTATAATCACTTCCAAGTAACCCAGACATGGCAAAACAGCTAAAAACTGTTCAAAACTAAATTAGGCCTAGCCTACTGTAGAGCTGGTAAATACACAGGCCTATTGACAGAGAACATGGATGTTAGACATCGGGTGTAAATAGTATTGTTGATTATTACACTATTTACACCCGGGTGTAAATAGTAATGTTGATTATTACACTATTTACACCCGGGTGTAAATAGTAATGTTGATTATTTGCACCCGGGTGTAAATAGTAATGTTCATTATTTACACCCGGGTGCAAATAGTCTCTGCCAATTAATTATGCTCATTGTCAAAACATTATCCTCATTCTGTCTGTTCTATAAAGGTTTGCATTGATTCATACAATTTATACTATGCACTACACAGCATATTGTATTCTATAGTTCCATGCGAGATGGCTAAAACATTTTCAGTGTTGATGTGGATTTTTCATGATTTCGATATGTTCTGTGCCTTAGTTGGTGGTGCTTGGAATGATCTCCGCTGTGAAATCAAGTTGCCGTTTGTTTGTTCCAAGTAGTCAGATTGGAATTCAATGAGTTTGCAGTGTGGGGGCATCTGTTATTTGTTATTCTTCCTAACGGACAATATATCAGCACAATGGTTGGATTTGGTGGGGTTTTTTTTTTCATCTAATAATTCATCCATTCCTCTTCTTTTTTCATGACTATTATTTATCATGAAAGTTAACAGTGTCATGTGTACCTATTATGGGTAATTGAATTTCATTAGTTGAATAAAAATGATTTACTATTATCAGCAAGTGCTGATCAGGGCCCAAGCAGTTTTTGCAAAATACTGTATCAGTTACAGTGTTCCTACAGTAACAGCATTTCAGGAAAAAAAAAAAAAAAAAAAGAATTTCAGACATGGAGAGTCAGGGAATTCCATATTTTTGGAGGCAACGTCATGGGATATCAGGGAATTTTGCTGCAACAGTTTAAAGAGGACATAGAATGGATGATTTGAGTGTTGTACGGTGTTCTCTGATTAAAGAGGACATATAATGGATGATTTGAGTATTGTACTGTGTTCTCTGATGTCAAAATAGTATATTCAACTTTGATTGATAAGAAATAAACTCAATTGCAATTTTACAAGCTCAATTAAAACCTTACATTTAGCCTGGGTATTGAAATGGTCCTTTTGACTAAATGGCACCCTCTTTGGCAACCCCAATTGAACTTCAATGGCTTTGCGATATTTGACATCACAAGTAGGCTTTGTTCTAATTTGCCCATGTTTAGTGGCTATTTATAAGTTCAAGATTTTCATATGAAGGAGGGTACAACCATGCCTCATGTTCATGATAGCTCTTTGGTTATGCACAACCTCACCTAATTTATCAAAACCTAGACAAAAATGGTTTCCATTCTATTTCACCTTTAAAGTGACACTTCACCCCATAACTCCACCCACTTCACATTTCTGAAAACAGCTTTCAAAATGGGCGACAGGTTCTGAAATAGACCTCTGAAGTTCGCCTACAAAAGGGATCCAAAGCTGCCATCTTTGCCCATATAAGGAGATCCGCAAGTTAATTGAAGCTAACTGCCTATGGCAAGTTGCATGGTAAGTTAGCTCTGGGGTAGCAAAGATCAAAGTGTGCCGTCTTCACCTACCGAAGATCACAGTATCCACTAGACGGCAGTGGACAAAACTGTGTAGTGAAAAACGTCTGCATTTCCAATGTCATCATCCCCGCCAGAGTTTAACAGGTGCGATAATTGAAAATCCCCATGTTATTTTCCCATAGAAAAAATCTCAAGATACCGGATCTCCTTATTTGGGCAAAGATGGTGGCTTTTTTGTAGGCGAACTTCAGAGGTCTATTTGGAGAGCGAGTGCAGCACTGCTGCAACCAATCAACCATGGTGATTTTGTGTCAATCTGGGAATGAGTGCTGCAGACATGGCTTATCACAGGTAGGCTAATCAGGGCAGCAGGTGTTGGGGCGTTTCATTCCTAATTTGTAACGACCCAGTGACGTACAGTAGTGTTGGACGAGAAGTACAGGACTTCGTCAGCATTCCAATAGCATTTTGGACCAACATGCCATGGCATGTCTCAAACAGTAGTATGCGCGGAGAGCAATATCTCCAATACAAAATCAGATGAAATGTTGCTTTTGTCGAGAAACACAATTTTTGTCAATATTAAGCCTAATAGTACAGTTCACCACTTATGAGTATTTTCAATCAATCAACAGCTCAAAAAACATATTTTAGGGTGCGGTGACTCTTTAAAGTTTACTTGGCAAAATACATTAATATAAATATTTCCAGACTCTCCCACTCTAAAAAAGTAGATACTTGATGAGGAGAAGCACCATGAGTACTTCTGTGTGTCTGCTGGAAAGTTTGATGAGTTGGTTCATCACATCACCCCATTTATCACCCACCCAAACACACACAGCTGTTGATATAGGGGAGAGACTTACTGTATATTGTTAAACAATAAAAAAAAATGTAGATGCAGTCAATTGCACAATAAGATGCTGATGATTGCAATGTGGTATTAGCATGTGAGCTCTGTTCAAGAGCACTTCAAATGGTTATGCACTTTAGCTGTGTTGTATACAAGATCTCCAAGTTGCCTGTTAGACCACTTAGCAATTTGATTGACTGAGCTCTTGTTTTTCAAAGAAAGGTTCCCAAACCAGGCTGCTAGTGCAAGTGATTAAGCTGATTCGGTAAAAGTACGGTAAACAGGGTCACTGTCCTGATTCTAATCACTTTTGTCCATAGAAAGAGGCCTACAACATCTAAAATAGGGCTGGAATATAGTTTTCTCTTTCATCAACTTACCAGCTACACACAATCATCATTTTGCCATATGTTAAACATGAGATGTTGAGGAAAATATGTTAACTTGAGCGGTCACTAAAGCCATTATGCAGATTTAGGCCTTGTGATGTACACCCTCATAGGCCTATTATTGACATTGTGCACTTTTGACCATGTCAGCCAGATATACTTTTGATTACAACACCTCATTTTGGCTTTTATCTAGGTGGCGCTATGCATGAAATGAGTGGTTATGGGTTGTGTTGACTTGGCCCCTTAAGACCGACATACAAAAAAGTGGTCCAGTCCTCTTTTGACACATGTGAGGACTGGATGAATTATTAGATGAAAAAAAAACACCAAATCCAACCATTGTGCTGATATATTTATTTATTTGTCAGTCAGGAAGAAGTTTCAAATCACAGATGGTTGTTTAGCTCCACACTGCAAACTCTCTGAATTTCAACCTGACTACATGGAACACACAAACGGCAAAGCATAGTTGCAGCGACGATCATTCCAAGCGGCACCATCTGGAGAAGACACAAAACATATCGAAATCATGAAAAATCAACACTGAAGATGTTTTGCCATCTTGCATTGAACTATGAGCCTGGAACTATTAGCCTATTCTTCTTTGCAGAGAGTCTGGCCTTGTTCCATTGGCAAATGTTTATTTCCTGGTTTGTGGACGCTTGTCTGAAGTTTGAGTTCATTGGAGTTCATTCGCTACCGTTCGGTAATGACGTATGATAACCACGGGGGACATAACGATAACATGGGTTTGAAACTGAAATGTAATCGCTCTTGGGAACGCCCTCTGTTCGCTGATTGAGCGGAGATGCACTTGCCTGAGTAAACAAACCTGAATCAAGCTATACAAGATGGAGTATGAAGAGAGATTTAAATGAGCGGCAGTACGTAGTCAGGCGGGGGCCAGGCTATGGAACTATTATACCGTATGCATGTGTAGTGCAGAACATAGTATAACTTGTATGATCGAATGCAAACCTTTATAGAACACAGAGAATGAGGATAAGATTTTGATGATGAGCATAATGAATTACCTTTCCAGTTGATGCTAATGCAGTGTTCATTTCCTTCCCAGTTATCAGGCTGCCAAACTTGCCAGTTGGAATAGTCGAACGTGCTTCCATCAGTCCAGTACCATACAAAAGCCTGCATATAAAAACATCTTTCATCAGCAGCCTGAAATGAACTTGACCATTTACCCATTTGTGTTTACTCTTTTACTCAAAGATTTTGAAAATCACTAAGTCAGAATAACAAACAGAAAATACAGACTGCAGTAGGCCAAAGTTACCTCAGCGGATCCCCCTCCTCCGATCCAGGTCGCCTGACTGTTCCCTGATAGGTCCCCGACTAGTTTTGCCTCTTCACTGTTGTGGATGGATGCAAGATGCGCTCCTTGACTCACACAGTAGCTCTAAAGGTAAACAGTCATTCAGGTCACAGAATTCTAAAGGAAACATTTATCTGTGATGAGATAATAGAGAAACACCATAATTAATCCACCCAATAAGATCCATTCAGAAATTACAAAGAAGGTGGCTCTTTTAATGAAATATAGCCATTACTCACCACTGCCTCAGTCCAAGTTAGAGTGTTGGAGAAAAACTTGAAACAGCGATTTCCACTGGGGGTCCATCCTGACTGCTCGTCACACACGTAATACTCATCCGCTACCTTCGCCTCTGAGAACAACAGACAAGTGAACCAGATCAAGATGACGCTATATTCTCACCATTGTGGAGAAACTACCCAATGCATTTTGGAGAGTATGAATCTCTAGTGGAATTTGACCAAGTAAAAATATGTATACATACAGATTCTTTACACAACCATCACCATCAGTCATGGTCACCTATAACCTGATAATGCAGCACTTTATATATCCCACATTTCTTCATGCACTCCACAACACTCGGACTTCTTAACTTTCACACACACACACACACACACACCTGACTGCCCTCTTACCCCACCTTACCCTAACTCCCCCACTTCACTGCATCATAGAAAGCCACACTCCTTACAGACAACATACAGCCCACCAACCCAGTGTATCATCATAAGACACTGCCCCACATGCACAGCACATTTTGACTGCAAAAAAAAAAAACCTGACTAAACCTATATGACCGCCGCTTCGCTTGGAGAGTATGAATGCCGAATTTGACCGAGTACGAATATTTTGGTAACACTTTACATTACGGCTCGCTAATAAGGTGGTAATTGTATGGTAATTTCTATGTCATTTCATGGTAACAATCCCTTGTTACCACTTGTTACCACTTACTACCAGTCATTTCTATGCAGTTTCTAGTGCAATTACTCTGCTGTTTCTAGGTAATAGCAATGCAAACAGCATTAATTAAGGTGGTAATTTCTATGGTATTTTGATATCATTTTATGAATAATCCTTTGTAGCCACTTATTACAAGTTATTTCCATGCAGTTTCCAGTGCAATAACTCTGCAGTTTTTAGGTAATAGCGATGCAAACAGCTTTCATTTTAAGTATAATAAAATGGTAATTATTTGAAACTTTACTTATTGTTTTTGTTTAATTACATGACAAACAAGGAGGTAATTTCCAGGAAAATACATAGCATCAGGGCCGTAAAATACATTAGCACTTATTTCCACCCAATTACTTAGTTATTAGCCTACTAAGAAAGAGACAAACCAAGTCATTGTCGTAGTAAGCTGGTAAAGAAGACATTATGTGCCTGTAACTAAACTGGAACAAGTGAAGTAATTTAATGGAAACTATATGGTATCAGAGCTGTAAAATGCACTATTGCCTCTTCCTATTTAATTACCTAGCTGTGTTGATAAACCCATCAATTATCCTTATGACATTTTTAGTGTTGTTTTTCTTTAATTACCTGAAAAACAAGGAGGTAATTACCAGGAAAATACACAGCATCAGGGTCGTAAAATACATTATCACCTATTTCCACTCAATTACTTAGTTATTACCATCTCTGATCTGAAATAGGCTATTTTGTAGCCTACTGACATTCAACACACAAACACATGTTGAGTACGACCTTTATTACTTTGTTCTGCAAAAAAAGAAAGTTAACATTTAAAGTAGCCTATAAGTCCGCCGAAAATTTAACTAATTTAACGAAGTATTTTTCGTTGATCACGCAGTAGGCAAGCCTGCAGAGCTAGCATGAGCTACAGCCCAAAATCGCTAACAGTGGCATAAAGCCATAGGCTACATGGTAACAAGGCATTGTTACCATGAAATTACATAGAAATTACCATACAATTACCACCTCATTAGCGAGCCGTAATGCAAAGTGTTACCAATATTTTTCTAAAACGAATAGATCCGGTCCTTGATTGTGATTGGCTGAATCGTCTTCGATGCCGTTGTATACATCACGATATACAAACACCCTGACCGCTTTTTGTTCTATAGTAATGTGCTACCACAAAACTAGCACAAAAGTTAGAGTGGCTGCGTCTCGTTGCTGCATGATCTATGTATGTATCTGTGAATACATTGTTAACTCTGCCAAGGAGTGTATTATGTTTTCATCGGGTACCGTTTGTCTGTTTGTTACCAAGATAACTCAAAAAGTAATTTTCAGGGAAGGTCAGACATGACCCAAGGAAGAAACGATTACATTTTGGGAGTGATCCGTAACACTGTCGGGATTCCGGAGTCGTTTATGTGTTTCGCTTAGTGGTGTAATGGCAAAGTATGGCCGCATGGTGGCGATCTGAATAGTTGAGGTTCAAATGTATGACAACCTCGGAGGAACAATACACGCGGAGGTCTGCGCTCTTTGAGTGCTTTTCTAGTTACTTTTTCGTTGCTTTGCCTTTATTTCATGAAATCGTACTAGATCAACATAGTAACCGTGTTAGAAAAGCAATAAGCCACTCGAGTCTATGCTTTATACTGTAGGCCTATAATCGAACAGTAATCGAACTCCGCTTTGCGTCGTGCCTAACAACGCCCCTTAGCTGTTCCATTATAAAGCATGCCTCTCGGGGCTTAGGCTACTGCTTAAATACAGATTCTTTACTAAACAATCACTATCAAGTCATAGTCGCCTAATAACCTGATAACCATGGTTGGCCTTTTGCAACATCCACTCAAACAAAGAACAAATTCCCAAATGAATAATAATGTCTATTGACAAGTCCCACTTACCTGTTGCCATGCTTAGTGCAAGCACAGTATAGAGAATAGAGAGGACAAGCAAAGCCATGTCTTGGCCAGTAAAAATTCTGAAACACACAGATACACACACATGCAATGACAAAGCTGCATATAACAGTTATTTAACACAAACCTCCATTCAAAGAGAAGATCCAACTCCAACATTAATTCTTCACCTCACATATTATATCTATAAATTAGTTTCAAACAACTACTAAGATACTACAACTACTACTACTACTACTGCTGGTCTTGAAATAGGACTGCTATGACTGCATCATTACTACATTACAAGAGTATTCACCTTAAATGTGATAAACAAGATGTGGTTGTTGAATGTAATAACAAGATACTTGCAAGTAACTTCTATCTCATACAGCTTAAAATTGTTACACAAGGTAAATGGATGTTCTCTGTTAAACATGCAAAATTCTAAAGATTTTATATCCAAGAAATATTCCCTCCCACCCTATTTCTATCAGAAGCAAAGTGATTGGTTATCAGGAGTTTGGTGTCTTGATATGGTATCTACGCCCATGTGTCACTTTTCCAAAGAACAAACCAAAGGTTGTATAGTTAGGAAGATTAATCATAAAGGGGGTTTTCAATGGAATGAAGTGGTGCCCACTTCCGCCTCCTATCTGGGCGTGATCAGTGACGAGTAATCGGTTTAGACCAGTGTAGAAGCAGCAGAAGCAGTGTGCCGTTGATAACAGGTGGCCTGCGCAATTAGCGGAGACAGGTCAGGTCAGGAGGGACAGGTCGTGAACAAAGTTATTTTTCTATGTATTTATCACGCTGGAAAATACGATTTCAATGTGGGAATGTTAAAAAGACGTGTGCCTTGTAGAATATGGGTTCGTTACTTGCATTGCTGAATGTAGGGCTAAGGGAATGGTCATAATCCGAGATAAGGTTTATTTCTCCCGTTTGCCTCCTAAATGGGAGTGGCACTACGTCACAGGGAAACCGGAATTTACCCTCATATGAGTCGTCTCGCTTTATAAACCGTCTCTGAACAAACAATTTTAGAGCCACGAGGTTCCATGTGATACATTTCCATCTCGAAATCTCATTTTAGAACTTGAATGTAAATTTCTTGTGTACAAATGTAACTTTCCATAACGTCATTAATGAAGGAATGAAATACCTTCCACATATCCATATCCATGAGTTGCATTGACAAAAAGCAAATTCAGTCTTGTTGTTGTGAGAGTAATAACTACTTTTCTGAATTAAAATGCTTCAGATAGATTAGGCTACCTTTTTGCAGTACTTCATTTATGCATGTGAAAAAAAGGTAAAATAGTCAAAACTGTGGAAGCATGTTGTAAATTGACATTGGTACTATACTGTACTTTATTGCCACACAACAATGTTGGTGGTAATTGTTGTTACAAAAAGAGGTCAATCCAGGTCAATCCAGTATAGGAGAAAAAAAGAAAATAAACGTCTTTCTGAAAATTATACTTAACTGATTATGATAAACACTATAAAAAAAAGGTAGTATTGTTATATGGAGTATATAAAATAACATACAAATGGGAGATTTATTCTTCGCATAGGCTGCCTTAATATTGTCATCTGTTCAAATAACAAGCCATGTTTTGCCATGTTTCTGTCTGAGCTGATGTCTACTTTTTTTGAGTACTTGAACTTAAATGCACAAATGTCATTTAATATTTAGTAGTATAGTATTTTGTCTCTTGCAGCAAACTTGCATGTAGACTTTTATTTCTTTTAGATCTTACACGTGATGCCAGTTTCATTAGGTAACAATAATAGTATTATTGATAACAATTCATTGTATTCATGCAATGTTCTAGCCTGGGTGTTCCCATCCTGCCTTGCTTGCATGGTGATTTCATTCATGCTACTAAGGCAGTCTGGAAACTAACACCCAAATTTTCGCCTGATGTTGGCAACCAATCACAGAACAGGGGAGAAAGCAAGACCGTGATGATCTATGCACAGATTCATTTGATAGACATCCATGGCGCCCAATGAACGGATCTGGGCATTTTTTCAAATAGCCTACGAAAAAAATGAACGTCTGGTTGCCAGACCACATCTCATTTGAGAAGTGGAAGGCGCTAGCCAGCTGCCAGAGTATGTTCATCATTCACTGTTTTTTGCATAATGTGTACACACTCCTACTCAAATATTTCCTCTGCATTTAGATCTCATCAATCTTTTAGTCATTCTAAGTTAACGTTTGGTGTTATCGATTTCGTTCGTCGTTATTCCACAGAAATCTGTTATCATTTGTCTCCCACACACACACACACACACACACACACACACACACACACACACACACACAAAAATATCTGACACCTTATGATGTCAGTTTCAACTAATTTATTAGGTAACAGTAATATTAATAATAATAACAATTCATTTAATTCATGCAATGTTCATTGTTCACTGTTTTACGCACTTGTAACAGGATAGTTTTGCTCTCCTTTGATACACTCTGCTTTGTGTTTGAAAGTAAATGACTTAGCGTAATGTGTACACACTCTTATTCAAATGTTTCCTCTGCATTTAGATCTCATCCATCTAATCTTTTAGTGTGAGTTAACGTTTAGTGTTATCGATTTCGTTTGCCATTATTCCACAGAAATCTGTAATCCACACACACACACACACTCAGCATTGTGTTTAGTTTGAAAGTAAATGACTCAGTGTAATGTGTACACACTCTTATTCAAGTGTTTCCAACATATTTAGATCTCAGCCTATCTAATCTTTTTTTTTCCCTTTCTGAACATGTAGTGTTATCATTTTTGTTTGTCATTATTCCACATGCAGTAATCTGTTATCATTTGTTTATACTTTGCCCTCAAATGTTAGTTGGGTCCAGGGACATATCCCCCTATGACACGGGTGCCATTTGTGTCCACAATATTTTATGAGCCTATTTAAAGCCCAAAGCTAACAATGTTTTTTGTTAACATGAAAACACTATATCTATAAAATCATCAACAAAATCATGTTTTGTTGGAAAATATTTTTCCTATTCATTTTTTATTGCTAAAAACATAATCAAGTACATGAAACTGACATCACAACGTGTAAGGTTCAAAAGAAATAAAAGGCTACATGCAAGTTTGCTACAAGAGACGAAATACTGAAATCACAGACTTTTGTGCATTTAAGTTCAAGTTGCCAAAAAAATTATCTAAGTAGACATCACAGTCAGAAACATGGTTTGTTACAGATGACAATATTAAGGCATCGGTGCTCTATGCAGCCAATATTAAGAATAATTCTCCCATTTGTGTGTTATTTTTATATACTCCATATTCCCCTTTTGTTACAGTGATTACCATCATCGGTTTAGTGCTATATAATTATCATGACTGCCACTAGCGTAGCGGTCATATAATGATTGTCAAAGTTATTTTCTTCTTCTCCTTCTTCTTCTTCTTCTTCTTCTTCTTCTTCTTCTTCTTCTTCTTCTTCTTCTTCTTCTTTTTTCCCCATCATCTACTTCCTGAATTTTTGGTCAACGATTCCCAGGCCTCATAAAACCGGGGAACATGAAACTTGGTAGCCCAGGTAGACTTTTACAGAAACGCAAAAATTGCTAAATAAAATAATTGCTAAATAACTACCTGAACCGTGGCACTGAGGATGACGAAATGTTTATGGTATGTTGGTCTCAAGAGCCTGCATCAACTTAGCTTGTAACCGGTCATTTGTGATTTGCACCGCCATGATTAAAAATGAAAATACAACATTATACTGCTTTAATTGCCCCTATCTTAAGATGAAATTGTATTAACTGCACCAAATTTCCTGTGTATGGTTAACCTGACATCCTCAGGGAGTAAGCAGAGTTTTGTGGAATTTCATGGGGGGGGGGGGCTGTAAAATAAATTAATTTATGTGTACCGAAACATTTGCAAATTGGTTCAAATAAATGATTAGCTGTTTTTTGATGTACACAAAAACAGTGACAAAGATGTAAAGATTGAACAGGTAGATTTGAGAATTTCAACTCTGATCTGATGTACTGAAGCAACTGAGAAAAACTGTAATTCAGAAAAGAAGTTATTATTCTCAAAGCAAGACTGAATTTGCTTTGTGTTTTTTGCAACTTCTGGAGTTGGAGTCATATCAGAGACCTGTATTTCATTCCCTCATTAATGGTTTTATGAAATGTGAAAATTATAAACAAGAAACTTACATTCAAGTTCTAAAGAAAAATTATAGATGAAAATCCAAGGAACCTCATGACTCTAAAATTGTGACCTGAAAAGCCTTTCATGCCTTGCCAGCTCCAGGTTTGTTCTTTGGAATTGTTCTTTGGAAAAGTGACACATCAAGATACCAAACACCTGATAACATTAAATTGCCTAAAGCACCAGATTAAACCAATCACTTTGCTTCTGACATAGGATGGGAGGGAATATTTCTTTGGATATAAAATCTTTAGAATGTATATGTTCCATTTGTAGAAGTATTCAGCTGTATAAGATAAAAGTTACTCGTAAGTATTTTGTCATTACATTCAACAACTACATCTTGTTTATCACATTTGAGGTATACTCTTGTAATGTGGTCTGATGGTGTGGTCATAGCAGTCCTATTTCAAGAGTAGTAGTAGTAGCAATGGTAGTAGTAGAAGTATCTTAGTAGAGGAGTGGAGGTTTGCATTAAATAAGTATTATATGCAGCTTTGTCATTGCATGTTTGTGTGTGTGTGTGTGTGTGTGTGTGTGTGTGTGTTTCAGAATATTTACTGGCCAAGACATGACTTTGCTTGTCCTCTCTCTTCTCTATGCTGTGCTTGCACTAAGCATGGCAACAGGTAAGTTCATTTGGGAATTTGTTCTTTTTTAACGGATGTTGTAAAAGGCAACCACGGTTATCAGGTTAAGGTGACAATGTCTGATGGTGATTGTTGTGTAAAGAATCTGTGCATATTTTTACTTGGTCAAATTTGGTCAAATTTGAGATTCGTACTCTCCTAAATGCATTGGGTGGTTTCTCCACAATGGTGAGAAATCATGAAAAATCCATATCAACACAGTAGATGTTATAGCCATCTTGCATGGAACTACAGTGTACAGTAAGTGTAGAGCATAGTATAACTTGTATGAACCAATGCAAACCTTTATAGAGCAGAGAGAATGAGGATAATGTTTTGATAATGAGCATAATGAATTACCATTGTAGTTGATGCTGATGCAGTGTTCATTTCCTTTCCAGTTATTAGGCTCCCAGACTTGCCAGTTGGTATAGTCGAATGTGCTTCCATCAGTCCAGAACCATACAAAAGCCTGCATGCAAAAACATTTTTCATTAACATGAATTATTTTGAGCATTTACCCATTTGTTGTTTTACTCATATTTTGAAAATCACAATGCTTATACTGTGAGCCAGAATAACAAACCACCATCTACTGTATGAGAAAATACAGACTGCAATAGGCCAAAGTTACCTTAGCGGATCCCCCTCCTCCGATCCACGTCCACTGACTGTTCCCTGATAGGTCCCCGACTAGTTTTGCCTCGTCCGCGTTGTGGATGGATGCGAGATGCGCTCCCAGACTCACACAGTAGCTCTGAAGGTAAACAGTCATTCAGGTCACAGAATTTAAAAGGAAACATTTCTCATTCATCTTTTGTAGCAAGCTTGCATGTATTTTTTTATTTGTTTCAGATCTTACACGTTGTGATGTCAGTTTCAACACTTTTATTAGGTACATCTAGTTTTCTTTTTTCAACTTTTAATCAAACTAATGAAACTAATGAAATTAAATTACCCTTAATAAGTACATCTGACACTGTTAGCTTTCCATTCTTAGAATGCATGAAAAATGAAGAGGAATGGATTAACTATTTGATGAAAAAAAAATGAATATGTATTCTGTGGCTTCTCTAGTTGGTGGTGCTTGGAATGATGTCCGCTGTGACTTCAAGTTGCCGTTTGTGTGTTCCATGTAGTCAGGTTGGAATTCAGAGAGTTTGCAGTGTGGAGTTAAACAACCATCTGTGATTTGAAACTTTCCTTCTTCCTGACCGACAAATAAATAAATATATCAGCATAATGGTTGGATTTTTTTTTTTCATCAAATAGTTAATCCATAACAAATAAAAAAATACATGCAAGCTTGCTACAAAAGATGAAATACTGAAATCACAGACTTTTGTGCATTTAAGTTCAAGTTGTCAAAAAAATTCAGCTCAGTCAGAAACATGGTTGACAAGGGGGTATGAATAACTCCCAACTATACCAATAGGCCTACTTTTCTAATTGAAGACAATTTACACAAAAGGTAATCTATCTGATGCATTTTAATTTTAATAAGTAGTAATTATGACCGCCGCTAGCTCCCATCCTCTGGGAGTGTGCCAAGTTTTGTGGAATTTCATCCTTGGGGGGCTATAAAATAAATGTATTTATGTGTACATTTAGTGACTACACCCATCGGCCTGCAGATGGTGGTATTAAGCAAAGGGTTGCTCCACTGTCTCTCTCACACACACACACACACACACACACACACACACAGGAATACACGCACACACACACACACACACACACACACACACACACACACACACACAAACACACACACGTACATAAAAATGTACACAAACACATGGATAAACACGCCCACACGCATGCACACACATACACACACGCACACACACACACACACCATTATTCCCACCACACACACTCACAGTGAAAACTCACAGACAGAGAAGCACTCATACTGTACACAAAAGCAAGCGCACACATGCACACATTCATTTACATATATAAAAGTTGCAGTAGGGGATGGAGTAGACGATGGAAACAAAAGCGTGATTTACATAATGTGCAGGGGCCTCATTTATAAACGATGCGTACGCACAAAAGAATGCGTACGCCTCATTCTACGCAAGCTTTGGTATTTATAAAAAGTGAACTTGACGGGAAAATGTGCGCACCTCCACGCAAGCTCTGACCCATGCGTACGCACAAAAAAGGGAAAAGCAGAAACTGCGACCTCAGGAGGAAACAGGTACAACGACCCGAAATTGGTTCAATAATTGAAGTTTAACACAAGCATAACATCGCGCAATGACGCGCATCAATGACATAACTGCCTTAACCTAATCCTGTTTAAAATCTAAAACGTGGTTGATTGTTGTTTCGTGCGCCCGTCAAAAATTCCATCTTATTTGATGCGAGAAAGACATGCTGATAGGCTATGCCTATGCATGTTTAGTTAATTATCCACTTATGGCTTTCATGCATGTTTTGTTATTTGTCAATAATACATCAAGGCTCAAACATGTTGCTTGTTAGCTTGCAAATGGTAGGCTATAGTAAGTGCTGACTTGCATCGGCTTTCTTGCCACTGGCTGAATCGAGAACTGGCTGACCGGACTGGAATAGCCAACCTTCAGCCGAATTTTGCCAGACGTGTTAGGAGGTGTTACTGCTTCATCACCAAACTACATGAACTTTCCTTACACGGTGAACAGGCAAATAAAAACGCAGCAAAGTCTAATTTCCCAAATGTGATCCGTGCTATTGACTGCAATCATATTGCTATAAGAGCACCGAGTGAAAATAAATGTGCCTTTGTTAACAGGAAGCATATTTTCATTCCCTCAATGTCCAAGTTATATAATGTGACACGGACATGTTGCTCACAAATGTTGGCCTGATTCATATTGAGACATAGGCTACTGTAGCAGCGTTGGGCGCAGACTGAATGCTGGAGCTGTGCGCGATGGTGGCTTGTACTGTAGGTGCGGGCGAATCGTGTTTAAATCCTGTGTGTAAATCCTAAAAGAATTTGTAACAATTTTCGACCATTTCTAAACATTCACCCTTTACTCATTCAAGTTATGTTGTAGGTGACAGTGGATATCCGCTGAAACGGTGGCTGCTCACGCCATTTATGAATCCACAAACAGTCAATGAAGTTGCGTTTTTTGTCTTTCCCGCTGTTTTTGGCATGTTGTCCACAGACATCAATATTCATTAAGGGCGTTTCGCTGAATATTTATAAGCAATTATGGGTGTGTCTTGAGGTACGCACAGGTGCCGCAAATGTAGAGTAGAGCTTGATTTATAAAGGGAAATTGTCGTGGAACGTGCGTGCGCACGGTTTTATAAATCAGAATATTTCTGTGCGCACGCACTTTCTGAGTTTTGAGCGCACGCCATCTTCTGGCGTACATCCTGCGCAAAGTTTTATAAATGAGGCAGGACTGAGCGGCGGTCATATTGTGTACTGCTTTGCGGTACATCTAGTTTATATACACATGAGCTGCAAGAGTAGGAGATATATGCATATCAATTGCACAAATAGGAGATACAAGTGTCATTTTTGTGCAGAGAATGTGCAAAACTGAGCGGTGGTCATATTTTGTACCGCTATGCGGTACATTTTTAGTAATGGTAGGCCTACTCCATACCTGCTTGCCACCATGGATGTAACCTCTTTATACACTAACATTCCGCACACTGATGGTTTGACTGCTCTGCAACATTTTCTTGACCTTATGACTGATGACGATGGCCTACCAACTAAATTCATTGTAGAGATGGCTAAATTGGTGCTTACCAAAAATTACTTCTTGTTCGAACATCAACCTACAGACCAGTGGCACAGCTATGGGTGCTACTATGGCCCCGGACTATGCCAATCTATATCTTGGTTTTTTGGAAGAACAGTATGTGTTCAATAATAATCCTTTTCTTGAGAAGATCGTTCTATTCAAGAGGTACAGTACATTGATGATTGTTTTGTGATTTTCCATGGCTCATTACCTGAATTTGAACTGTTTGTCCTGTATATGAACTGCCTAAGACCATCTATTAAGTTTACTTACTCAGCAAGTGCTACCAGTGTGAACTTTTTAGACACCTGCATTTCCCTTACTGATGGCCACATTGCCTCCTCTTTGTACAGGAAAGACACAGAGAAGAATAGCTTGCTCCATGCTGCAAGTGCCCACCCTACATCTCTGAAAAGGGGTCTGCCCTACAGCCAATTTACCAGACTACATCGGATCTGCTCTGACGAGACTGATTTTGAGGCGAAGGCCAGACTTCTTTACAGAGACTTTAGCTCTAGAGGATATCCCAACAGCTGGCTTGATGCATCATTAGATAAAGTACGTGCCTCCGATACACCTTTGGCCAAATCCCAGTGCAAAAACGAGAATCGCTGTATTCTAAAACTGACCTACAGTCCTTTGAGCAGTGATATCAGGAACATTGTCAATTCGCATTGGCACATTATTCAAAGCGATGATCAGCTGAATGAGCTATTTCAGAATTTGCCTCTCTGTGTCTTTTCTAGAAGTCCCAACCTTAGGGATAGACTGGTCCATGCAGATACTGCCACGCCTCCCTCAACTAGGTCTACTCTCTCTAATGCTCAAGGTAATTTTCCTTGCAAAAGTTGCACTTCGTGCTCACACTATCCTTCACGCATCCACACACACAGAAAACATATAAAGTCAAACAGTTTATCACATGCAAAACCACCCATGTAGTCTATATCCTAACTTGCCCCTGCCCGGTCCTATATGTTGGTAAAACAATCAGGGCTTTGAGAACAAGAATCTTGGAACATTTGAGTGCAATTAGGAGATGTGACGAAACCTCATCTGTCTCCAGACATTTTCAATCCGCTAAACACTCCATTGCTGACTTGAAATTCCTTGGCATTGAGAGAGTTGTACCTAAAAAGAGAGGCGGGGACCTAGAAAAAAAACTACTACAGAGGGAATCTTTTTGGATCTGTGAATTAAATAGTCTTTTCCCTAGTGGGATGAATGAAGATGTGAATTTTGCATGTTTTCTGTAAAATATGTATATTTGCTTGTCTATGTGCTTGTCCATGTTAGAGAATATTAACTTTGTATATAGGAAAACACAAGAATATCTGTATCTGTATCTATTACTTGGGCCTGGTCTAAGCCCCTCCCATTACACCTGTCTCTTGTTAGCCTGATAACCCGTTGGGTAACCTATTTGTTAATTGCATGTCTGGTTGACTCAGTACGAGCATTGAGAATAGCCGAATGGCTGAAACGTCTGCTCACCCAGTAAAAAAGAGTTTCTTCAGCAAAGACTTTGTCTATTTTTTACAGAGTGCGAAACCTCACTACCTTTTCCTACTCCATACCCAACATAACTAACAATTTTCTGAGAAATGTTTTTAATGAATTAATCATTAATTCATCTCTCCTAGTGATGCCTCTGCTGTTTTATATCTTGATTTCCAGGTTGTCATCTGTTGGCTCAACAAAACTACTGGTCTATCCATTGCCTCTGTGACAAGATGGGTCTTGTGTTCCTGTGACCAGACGACTCAACAATGCATCATACTGTGTGTCATAACAGTGCAGCACAGGGGTCGGACTTCCAGATCCGAACTGATAAGGCTTTCTCTGAAACAACACCTTCACTGACAACACCTTCACTGATAGAAATGATCAGGCATCAGCCTTGAAGGATTATTTTCACTCCACAAGTCACAAGTTTGCCTTAGAAGCCAGCTCTGCACATAGATAAAGATTAATGATGTTTTCACCTCCACACACAATACAAATTTTCACTCTATCCTGGTTGAATCCAGATGTACCTGTTAGCTTAGGGGCTCCATAGATTCCTGCATAATGCCCATGGCACTATTTAACTTGAAGGGGACAGTACAACCAAAACCCTGCTTTTTTCATGTACATGTGATTTTGCTTTCTTAAAGGTGGGGTATGGGATTCTCTTTTTTGGCCATTTTTGCAAAATCACTTGAAATCCTATTCCTAACCTACTTACCGCTACTGAGTTGGAAGCACTGATATGGAAATTAAACACGTCAATCATCTATGGAACAGGCAGGGCTCGAAGACTCCAGCCAATTATATCTAAGACCACCTAGCAGCATTAGACAGTACATGGATGGAGTAGGAGATGGATACAAATTGACAAGTGTAATGTATATTTGCGGAGAGCATCTGCAAGACTGAGCGGCGGTCATATTTTGTACCGCTTTGCGGTACATTTATCAAAGTGGGAGCATATAGAGGTTGAATAATAGTGGTCCCAAGATTGACCTCAGGGTCAAGGACGTTGGTGTTGAGGTACAGTTGCCAAAGGCAACAAATAAGCTCCTTTCTTGTAGACAAGATTTGAGGCAGTTGGTAACTATGCCTGTAAATCCTACCCAGTGTTCTAGTCTGTGTAGTAAAATATTGTGATCAACAGTGTCGAATGCTACACTATAATGTCCTGTAGCACTAGGATTGATGTTTAACCTGAATCTGTGTTAAGGCATATGTAATTAAAAACCTTAATGAAAGCAGTTTCAGTGCTGTGATGCCGAAAACCAGACTGAAAGTAATCAAAATACCAATTTGATGTTAGGAAGGTGGTTAGTTGATTAAAGTCACTTTTTCAATAATGTTGCCAATAAAAGGTAGATTGGATATGGGCCTGTAATTGTTCAGCATTGAGGCATCCAGGTTATTCTTCTTGAGCAGTGGCTTTACAACAGCTGTTTTCGGGGCGTAGGAAAAGTGCTAGACAGCAGTGATACATTTATCATGAGAAAGATCTGCCGCTATATGGTGAAAAACTGTTTTGAAGAAATTGAAGAAACAGATATGTTGAGTCATGATAATCAATTTTATTTGTCTGTTAGGAAATGCTTTGCATCACACACATTAACAGTTGAAATGAGTTTCAGGGGTGAAAATACCAATGCCAAATTCATTTGAATATGACACCCTATCAAAAGGGACAGAGAACATGATGGCAAGACAATTAACATGTTCGTTGCCTTCATACACATTGTACATGATGACACCATATACTGCTCTCAGAAGTGTATCATCCTTGCAGAAGGAAAAACCGAGCTCTTGCTCTACTTTGATTGTTAGTGCAGGAGGATCCAAGACTTGTCCTGATTCCATGCAAACCCTAAAGAAAAACAGAGAAATCATAATCATAATCATAATGGTCAGTGTTCGTTGCTGTCAGTATAATGCATGAGGAAATAGAAACAAGCATTGCTCAGTAGGCCTGTTGTAGCCTACTCATTTGGCTGTTTTATGGCTGGTTGTGAGGAGGATTCAGTTTAGGCAAACCGTCCGTGTTTCTGAGTTAACACGGTAGAACATGGTCTGAGCGTTGCGTTACGCTTACTGCTGCTGCTTAGTTACTTCCAGTGTGTTCCCGCCTTATTCTCTATGTCTAAAAACAAGCTATGGCCAGTTATCGTAAAGCACTATTAATATAATGAAGTCATGAGGAACTCACTGAGGATGAGACAGAGTTGTTTCTGCAGTACAGTTGGTCAGCATAATGATGAGTTTGTGTGCTGAGGCCACTTGAATGCTCTCAATGATATCAGGCAATATTCCTAAGACACTTATTGCAGTCTGTGCCACATCTCCTCCACCCTTTACGGAACCAGCGACTGCAACATCTTCCATGTGACCCTCCATGTCTACCGATTTAGACCTGTCAAAAAGGGTGCTTGATATCATTAGGCCTATACAACACAAATCATGTATATTTTTCTTTAAAATCAAATCAATATTAGTTTCATACCTTCAGAAAGCAAGATGTATTTGTCAAGTCTCAGCAAGTAGTGGCAGGGTGTTAGAGAGGCTTCATATCCACAAGGAAATGCCTGAGGGGAAAAGCCAAATCCCTAGTCTGGCTATCACCTTGGACATGGACCGATGGAGCTGAGGCCTACCGGTGGAGGGGCAGGCTAACGAGTATGGGGAGGCACCCAGAAAGAGGTCACGCCACAATCAGAAGACAGCAGCCCCTCCACTGTAGGCACTCAGCTCCTGGAACAGACGAGGGGATGGATCAAGGAAACGTGAGTGGGGCTACACAGTAAAACCAAACAAACAACAAACAACAGTAACCAATCACTTGATTCTCATTCAGCGCTCCCGCCCACATAGAGTAAACATTGTTCATACAGGTAATGGGCTAGCCAGCTGGCTAGCTTTCACAGTCACTGACTATGCACAGCCTAGCCTATGCCGGCAACACAGGCACAACAATACAGACTAGCTGCAGCAAAACTAACAGGAACTCGTTAGTCCACAAGGAAATGCCTGAGGGGAAAACCCAAATCCCTAGTCTGGCTATCACCATGGACATGGACAGAGCTGAGGCCATCCTTAGCCCTTTACAGGGCACTCATTGAAATCTTTGGAAATTCCAAATTTTAACATCAGAAAGTGAATGGGGGATGTTTCAGGACATATTTTTTTTTTTTTTTTTTTTTTTTTTTTTACAATGTTATCAATATTTTTCATCTTTGCATAGCAAATCAAGGTCGATGAGGTTACCATATATTTGTCCTTGCCTGTCTTGGGTAAAAAAAAAACACAGAGAGTGAATTTGAAAACATTTGTCCGATCAACACCAAACTTGACACAGAGCATCCTCAGCTGATGCCTCACCAATGCATTTCTTTTTTTCTTCTGAACTTTTACCGTTCGCCTGTAACAGCCAATCGAAACAGAAAGTGAGCTCATATCTCAGCAACCCCTACATGTATCAAAACCAAACTTGGTACATGGACTCGTGACCCCATACACTTTTTAATATAATTAAATGGCATACACAGGTGCTTATTGTTAGTTTGAGACCTAGTACTGTGTGAATTGACTTTAATGACAATACTGGTTAGTGATAAAACACAATTCCATAGCCTATTTAAAGGTGCCGATGGTAGGCTACAAAAGAAAGCGCACATTAAATATTTGTATTAGGTTATGTTTGTAGCTACGACGGCATATTAGGGCCACATATTTTTTTTCTCTCTCTGAATATTATATTATATATTATTAAGTCGCAAATTTGCGATTTACAGTAAACCAGACAACTCAGTCGCAAGTTAGGCTGCTGTTTAGTCTGCATAATGTATGGTAGACGAACTCATGAAATTATGCTTTTCATTTGGCTTTTCAAATCATGAGATTGTGAGTCGACAATATGGGGACACACGGAAGCACAGGAGACAGGTACACGCAGGCTGCGACGGCAACAATAACATTCATGTAACGTGTAACATACAGTAACATGTAATGGCTGGCTGTGAATTATGTTCACTGAGATGCCCCTGGCATACTCATTATTTTAGACCAGAATCACCATACCATCCTAAGTATTCAGGCTTTGAAGAGACACTACAAGAAACTTGGCCTGTTTCGAAGAAAAACACAAGGCAAATTTGCAACTTCATAATGTCGCAAATTTGCGACTTTATAATGTCTCAAATATATGAGTTTATTTCTGGCAAATTTGTGACTTTTTTCTCGCAAATTTGTGACTTTATAATGTGCCAAATATACGAGTTTATTCGCCCCCTGAAATTTCGGAATATTACTCTAAAATTCTCCCAAAAATTTTCATCCCTGATAAAATGTAAAAAATCAAACATACGCTAGAGGTGTGAAAAACATACAGAGGAGACCAGAGAAGACCATGGGTAAGTCGTCAGACATAACATATCACACATACTGTATCTGTAGGTATAGCGAACTCAGCTGTGTAGAGTGACAGACACCGTCACAAAATGTGACACATGCCCCACTCCAAATATAGACTGAAGACGGAAGGCTCTTTGGCAATTTCCTCTATGAACTTGACCTCTTCAATCCTTATCTGGCATTCTCAGTCGCTTTGATGCATTTCTCGAATCATAATGAAACAGTGCATTTCTCAAAACAATTAGTGCAAACTGCATCGCATATTGGATAACCTGTAAAAGTGTGTTTCTTGCTCAGAATGCTTAGTTTATGCCTCAAAAGCAGACATTTATGCCATTGAAATGGTCAGTGCAATCATAAACCATCTTTTCTTCTGTCTTTGTCAAACTTTTGTATTGTTTTGCGCTGATATTTTGTAATGAGCAATGAATAAGGCAGCATATTTTCTGTTTCAAAACTTGTTGGAGAAATTATTGAAACATGTATTCTCATTTATATTGATAATCTGAAAAAGCATGTGTGATTAAGTACAATTATTTATATATTCCCCTACAGTGATTAATAATATGTGTATTCCTTTCCATTGAATAAAGGAAGTGTTAACCAAACTGATTAACAATATGTGCATTCCTTTATATTGAATAAAGGAATTATTAACCATCATGAATAAAGAAAAGTGTAATTATTATGTAAACTATGTTCTGTATAATCATACTTTGTAACCGAGACTTCATCTTTTTCATAGAGAAGTCTGTTCTTTTGTATCTTAATGTACCAATCAGATGGTTTTGTACTCTTTATACTTTTGTGCACAAGATAAGGTTTCAACATTATTGTGTAGTCCCTTCTACCTGATTTATCTAAGGGAACCGAAAGTTTCCCTAGGCCCAAGTTCTTGACCACAAGTTCTGTATTTGTTGTTGCTTCAGAAGTAATGTTCTGTTTGAAAGGTTCTCTCGGACACTTGTTTGGTGGGACGAAGGCCAGGGCTTATTGTCCAAGTTTTAGTCATGTGAACTTGTCAAAGGGCAACTTAGAGACCCTATACGTAAAATCTTGTATAGATACGTCAACCCTGGTATAAAAGGAGGCCCCAGACTAAAACTAGAATGCATTTCCCGGTGGGAAAGTGCGAAGTGTGCTTGCTCAGACGCGCCACGACAGCGCCCGGTAGGAGACACGACCGAATGTCCTCAGGTCAAAGCGCCAAAGTTTGGCCAAGACGCGAAGCTGCTTCGAGTTTGGCGGCGTTGCCCTCGATTGCCGAATTCTTACACTGACCTGACAAGTTGCCTAGATTCATCAGTGGTATGGCCCAGAGCACCTCCAATGTAAAAATGTAGATGTCATCCCAAAGACGTAAAGAGATATGAGCCAAAATGCATTTTTGCTAATTGCGGCGCCCCCTAGTGGCCAAATTACAACGCATTTACTGAGGCTACTTTGGATGGTGTCCAAAATCATGCCGCCAAATATGGTCTCAATACCTCAAAGCGTCTCCGAGATTTGACCTCACTTCCTGTTTGGACACTTCAACATAGAATTTGATTGGCTGTCAAGGGCTAACGCTTTGATGTATGAAAATGAAATGTACACCTCTAAGGTCTGTAGACCTTGTGTTGAATTAAGTATGAGTTGTTCTCGTGTAGCCAGCATGAAACACGTAACCACTGAAGGAAGGAGGGAGCCTAAGGAACTAGGCATGTTTCTAGAACAAATACGAGTAGCCTAATGTTATAGCTATTCTGTTATGCGGGAACATCCGCAGTTTACTCACTGTTAAATAAGTTGCAATGTGTTATAGCCTCAAATGGATGGTAAAATAAACAGGACGACTCACCTGTTCAAATGATGTAATAGGATAAAATTTGGTTTTGATATGTCAAAGCAACCAGGCTGTTACTGGTTAACGTTTCTGAATATGAAATCGATTTTGGATTGGTTGCATGTGATAAAAGCTGTGCCATTTCCTGTCCAGACAGCATTCATATTCAGAAATACTGTACACCGGCAACAAAGACACACACACACACACACACACACAAACAACTCTTTCAAACAGAAACGTCAGTCCGTTACATCTGCCTCTTGTCCACAAACTGCATGTCGCTGAGTTGACCAGCAACGAAGACTTTCACATAAACACACACACACACACACACACTTACACACACACATACACATCACCCCCTCAAACACAAATATCTGTCTGTTACGTCTGCCTCATGTCCACAAACTGCATGTTGCACAGTTCACCCACATCTACCCACAATTCTTTGATTTATAAATAACCCCACCATTAAAAAACTGCAATGTGTCAAATCTTATTATACAACAATTGGGTTCTATGAAGCGGTTTCTTTGTTTCTGATTGGCCGAGAGACGTTCCATGAGTTGAGATATCCCACGATAATCCACTCGGACTTTTCACAGCTAATAATAAATCACTCCGCGATACAATGTCAAATTGTCAAGTGTAAACCGAACTGTCACGTTGCATCCAAGCTGAAATACAGACGCTCAGAACATAGAATATGACGGAGGTGGATATTAGCTAGTTGGATGGCATGTAGGCTAAGTAAAATAGTGATGTTTCAAAGCTAAAAGCATGTCCTAACCAGACGCAATGCGAGCTAACGTTTATTAGGCTAGATTCTACATTGCTTGACAACGGGAGAGATAGAACTAACGACTGGCTTTTGGCCATAGCAACGTGCTTTTAGAACTAACGACTGGCCTTTGGCCATAGCAACCATCCATTTAGAACTAGTAACGGCAGTTTGTCCTGCATGAAGTAGAAATTTGTGGCGGAGAGAAGTTAGTTCTACAAACAAGACAGTTTTAGCGATTTAAACGTTTACATGATAATGGGAAATTAGCACAAAAAAGAAGTGGTAGAATTGTTGTATAAAAGCAATATAGCACTCGTAATCGTGGGTTGTTGTTGGATATTCCCACGGGTGTTGTTCGGCCGTAGCCTCGAGGCCGGAGGCTACGGCCGAACAACACCCGTGGGAATATCTAGCAACAACCCACTCCCACTCGTGCTATATTGCTTAAATATGTATATACTGCATGGGCAATTCCATGCAAAACTGTCAAGTCCATAACCCCACACAGCATCATACTATGATGTGGATGATGATTTCTTAAAAGTTTACCATTTCGCTCTTCTTGTTTGTACAACATATTCGATGACATTGTTAACATAATCATTTGCATTATATAAATGTAACCCCCTTTTCCACTCTTATGTCTCAACATATACTGGAGTCACATTCATAAACATAAACAGGATCCTAGGTTCTCAATTTGCTGGACTCACTTTCTACCATAAAGTTAAAGAATAGTAATAACAGAAGAAAAGGTAAGAAGGTGTTGATGGCGTGATTAACTAGTGTGGTCCCTCCACTGAAGAATTTCTATACCACTGCCCTGATGGAAATATGTAAATCCTCAGAAATGTCAAGTGACTACAGTTACTTCTACCTGCTTTGATATATCATTTCATAAAAAGAAATTTGGCCATAATAATTATATTGCAATTATATCAATTCAAGTTTTCTTTGCAGCACAAACAACAATAGGCTACAGTTTACTTTACTTCAGGGCGTAATGTTAACAACTTCGTTAACATTAAGTTTGTTTGTTTGTTGTTCTGTATTGACAGCAGAAGGCAGAATGCAGGTGCACGCAATGGATATGTTTTTAAAGAGAGTGCATTCGCTTCCACATGAACCTCGGAATGTGCTGCACCAGAACAAAGACACTGAATGCTATGCTTTCTATCGTGCGTGTGGCTCGTTTTTCAGATTTGTTTGCTAAATTTAAAAAAGCCACACAATTTAACAGAGTCGCTCATTCTAGCCTGCAAATGGTTAAAGTGATGCTAGGGCCAGATGCTGCATAAGAAATGGAAAAACTCCACTGACCAGTTGGCCTTGCCAGTTGATCGCTAACGTGAGATACGTGGATGATGAGATTTCAGATCATTTTATTTGGCAAAGAACTGGACAATGCTACCGGAGATGAGATGTTCGGGGTAACAGAATTGTTGCCTGCTTTACAAATCATGAGCGTACAGGGGAGCTACATCCGGTGCAGAACTGAAGTGTTGAATTAGCTTCCACTATTAAAGTAGCTATAACAGATGTGGGAGATGGACCAGTCATCTAAAATGAATTGTACGCGTCGCGAACGGAACGCTTCAGTTACGCGTCCAGTATAGCTTTCCAGTTAAGTTAGCAGGGATATGCATAGTTTGCACTGACGGGGCAGCATCGATGACAGGTCAAGTCAAGCTTCATAACGAAAGCCAAGCAGAAAAATCCTGCCATGGTAGCGACACATTGAGTGTCGGAAAACTCTTAACTGTAAAAAAAATATATATGCCCCCGACCTTGCTTTGAATCAAGTCGTAAAAATAGTTAATTATAGCCTATGTTAAGTCACGTCCCCTTCAAACACAATTACCCTATCCTCTGCAATGAAATGGAAATCCAAAATATCACATATGTTAAAGGCCGTATTGCAAGGTTTGCATTATTAAACAAATTTGCATTAGGTACTACTCATCTAAACTGTTATCCATTGTAGGCCTATTTGATGTTGCAATGATTTGAGGTTTGCAATGATTCTTCTTTCCCCCTCAATGTACTCTATTGCGTCACGTTGGGGACCACTGAACAAGCCCCCTTGAGATTGACATGAGAGAGGAGTAAAGAGAAACGGGCAAGACACGGTTCAGCAGTAAAAAGTGCAGATTATAGATAGATACATAGATATATACAGATATCCTAGATAGATACAGTATATAGACATATAGATATATATCACGTCACATTTTGCTGGTTGGGGGTGGCCTGACCAGCGATCACGCAGTCCACCACTGCAGTTTACATGGAATAGCACTGCCTTGCCTAGCCTACCACACGCACCTGCCATACACAGCTTACTTTCTCCCTGTCTTGGTAAGCCATACCCTGACGGTGTCAATGACAATCAATCAGGAGGAGTAGTTATTGAAAATAATCACGCTTTAGACATGACCAGCCTACTTGGCAGCAGCTTGCAACAGGGGGATTCATAGGTGGCACATAGACCATACAGCTAGCATGAATGCAAATATTTTTAGATCTTCTGACTAAGTTTACTGTACTTATTCAAACGACATCAGCACCACTGCCACTGGATATAAAGCAAACATTGACTTTCACTTGGTGCTTCATTGACTGTAAAAAAGTGTAATAATATTATCTATGCACTGCCTGATGTAGACTAGCTTGACTTGCTAGCTCGATGAGTTGCGAAATGATATCAGCAACACGTACTCGTTCCATATTAAACTTAGGCTACAGTTAACATAGTTTGGCTTTCCAGGCTACTTGGACCATGCATTTAATTACCTTTCACTGCCTTCACGTCTGCCAGGCTCCAAACTGTCTTCATAACAGCAGTTGCAATTCAGTATAAACAGCCTCGGTAAAGTTAAAACCAACTAGCGATGCTAGTCGCGATTAGCATTTGAACTGCAGTTAGGTAACCTACCCTCATAACTAGACGGCTTCCCAGGCTACTTGGACCATGCATTTCATTACCTTTCACTGCCTTCACGTCTGCCAGGCTCCAAACTGTCTTCATAACAGCAGTTGCAATTCAGTATAAACAGCCTCGGTAAAGTTAAAACCAACTAGCGATGCTAGTCGCGATTAGCATTTGAACTGCAGTTAGCTAACCTACCCTCATAACTAGACCTCTCAAATTCCGAAAAATGCATTAAAATAACATTGGACTACGTTGTTATTTTTGTTAAACCTTAGGGTGGCTATGATATAAATGGTGTAACGAAATTTGAAGTGTAAATATACAAACTTTATGAAAGTGTAAGCCACAACCTTTTCCTACAGGAATACATGGAAAACATAACCCCATAACCTCCATAAGGAGACCTCCCCAAATTCAGAAACATTTATTAAATTGAAATGGACAACAACGTTATCTTTGGTAAACTCTTAGGTGGCTATGATATAAATTATGTGACGAAATTCGAAGTCTAAACACACTTACTGTTGAAAGTGTAACTGCGATTTCCATAGGACTACATTCTAATTAAAATCCTCGTTGCCTCACGCACACCACTCTACTTCCGGTATTTCGCCTGCTTTGTGGGGGTGTCATACTCATATGATCCTCTGAGTGAAATACCCAGAATGCTCAGGTCAATACAAATGATCCAAAACACACCGTCACTGAGAAACATCGTGTGATTGTCTACTATATATAACAACTGAACACACATTGTATTCAACAGCGAGTAAGTCCGTACTTGTCCCTCGGGACCATGGCATCTCTAAGAATTACCCAGTCTCAAGGTGAGACAACGATGCGGACAAGCCTAGAATTACACCATTGGTGTACCATTGCGGACCATCCCATGTCAGTCAATCGAGGATTGAGTACTATCGAGTTTGAAATCATGATGTCATTGAACTGTATGCGTCAGACTTGGAACAATGCTGTGCTGTGACATACACATCAGTACCTTTTACAAGAATGGCAATAAATAGATTTTTTTTTTTTAAATATCAACATTGTATCTTAAATCACTCTGAAATGTCCTTTTGGCATGACCTAAAGCAATTTAAGATGAGCTATTCCGATTAATAGTATACATTCACCAACACTCACGTTTTTGCTAATTATAGAGCCATCGACAGACCAAATAACACCAAATTTATTGGGGGTGCTTTGAATGGGGTCTCAAGTCATCCCACCAAATATGGCTTTCATACGTCACAGCATATCCAAGATAGGCGCACTTCCTGTTTGGCGGCTTCGCTCGCTGAATTTAATTGGTTATCACAGGCGAACGCTTAGACGTATGAAGACGAAATCAAGGCGCTTGATCCACCTTGGTCTGTAGATCATGTGTGCCAAGTTTCATGACGATCGGATAAACTATGCGGCCAGGGTAGCTTTACTTTGACTTTGGACAAAATTCAAAATGGCGGAAAATCCATCATGGCGGAAAATGACATCATATGGTGCGTTGGAATCGGCTGAGTCAGAGGATTCCAATGGTATAAGTTTTATCAAAATCGGCCATACGGATCAAAAGTTACGGGCATGAACGTGTTTTCCATCTTTGACCAGTTGGTGGCGCTAGAGCGTGAGAGTGGCGAGCATGAAACCTGGTGGTGTCAATCAGGGTAGTCTCCTCTATCAGCATACCAAATTCCATGACTTTATGTCTTACGGTTTGGGCTACAGGTGGAAAAATGTGTGGGCATCAGCGCTCAAAAGTCGCTTTTCCATTCATTCCTATGGGGAAAAATCGACCGGAAAAACTGGAATAACGGGAGAACGACAAGGCGTATCGAAAAGCTTTATACAAGCCACCATCCTCGCATCAGGACGCACGCGTGAGAAGTGGAACGGCGTCTCTAGCTCCAAATCCCTAGGACAAGATAGGGAGACAAAAATGTTCCGCAAGATAAATAAATTTGATAATAATAGGAAGAACAATAGTGTGCTGCTTTCAGCAAGCACACTAATTATCAGAGTCTGGTATGAACCATTTTGTGTTGTATCATTCTCTTATTATTTAAGATAATACAATTGTGTTGTCACTTGGAATTCACTGGTCCTTGTCTTTATTTGCGCACAAACATACCAAATTATTTATCAGACATAATAAAATTATCTTGTATAAAAGGAGAGCAGCGCACACCTATTTTTTGTGAGGTGCTGGTCACGGTAGTCGTTTAAAGAGGATGGAGGAAATCGCAAACTATTGTTCTGATGCCAAAAGTTTAATAAACAACGTTTTGGCTAGGAGTTTTTCGAAAAACTTGACAAAGGCTTCCAAGCCGAAACGTTGTTTATTAAACTTTTGGCATCAGAACAAGAGTGTGCAGTTTCCTCCATCCATAGTAAAATTATCTATCAAAACTACAAAGCTGTACATTGTCTTGGCTTGGGGAGCACCATGGAACACCTAGGAGCAACAGGTGCAAGGAAAAGCTCCCTTGTTTTGGGCAGATCCACGGCTCAAGGGACCAACCCAACTGTCTGGGGTCTTGCCAGTAGAAGGAGCCTGTAAGTGTGTCAATTGGGTTATATTCGACACTTCAACAAGCCACAAATATGAAATCTAATTCTGTCCAAAACGTTTGATATGGATAGAAATACTAAATTTACTAAATCAGGTTACAGTATATAGGCCTATGTCTAGTTACTGTCGCCTATATTTCAGGATATTCTATAATCTGCTGCGGTAAAAATTAAGTATTAATCCATAAAGAGGAAAAAAGTAACATGCAGGCAAGCAGACAGTACAGCAGAGTGCAAAGCTTGATTCTTGATGTCAGAGGTTATACACAAGCATCCTAGCAAGCATGGAGCAACAAGTCTGTCTTAGAGAAAGTCTAACCATTATTTGTTGAACTATTAACAGGATAAGGATATTCTTGATGGTTTACTGAAAATAAAAGAGCTGTCATGATAAAGAAACATAAAAACATATTACTCCAGACTTCCTAAGGGAGGTTGACAGTAACTGAGATCATCCTTTTACAGTAATGTCTACATTAAAAAAAAAAAAAAAAAAGTGTAGGCAGTAGGACAACAACCAAAGTAGACATTTAACTGCTGAAGTGTTGTCTCCTGAAAATCCCCCACCCCCTGCCATTGTGTTAGCATTAGCAGAGCCATGTCAGAGAGCATAGGCAGGTAAATGTGATTATATTGCCTTGAGTAATATGTCCATTATTATTGTTAGAAAGTGAAGCGGACATATTGGCAATCTTAACAGGTATAGGCTTATTTATATACAATGGCATTACTGACACATTTAAGTCAATGCAATGTCACTCTTCATGTAAAGTGTTATTGATCTATTATGACTATGAGACATGATCATGTACAATACTAGGGTTAGCCTTTTATATGGATATTGCAAACTATTTAAAAAGTTTAAAATAAACTAGACAAGATAACATTTTAGAGTATTATTTTATTTGAAAACACTCAAATGATGATAAGGTCCTAAGCTAAAGCACAACTAACACATAAAGGAGAGTATATGATTTATGGTAGATATTTTATATTACCTTTAACCATTATATTTACAGCATAAATTAATCTAATCTGACAGGATAGGAGAGAGTTACAGGAAGTGAGTGTGAGAGAGATGGGGTAGGATCGTGAAATCACCTGGACCATACTCAAACCCGGGGAGGACCCGAATATATTACAATAATGTATCAAAAAAACATGTTGTCTCTTACACTGTTGACATGCACTTAACTACAGGATTTATGGTCATTGGGATTGAATCTTGATCACCAACATAGAAATATGGATAGATTTTCTCATGGAAAGTGATATCGCTAAAAGAGTACATATGATACCAATAGTCTGCATCATAAAAGGAGACCAGACCTGCCTCATAATCCACAAACACAGGGAGAGGGGAACACGGGGACGAGCTATTGCTGCATACTCAGTCCCTTCACGCAGATATATTGTCCAAAATCCATTCTGAGGAGACAGAGTCAGGTTATCCCTGTTGATGGACTCTCTGGCCACTCCTAAATCCCAATCAAGTTTCCCCAGAACTTGTACCTCATAGTAGAATTTACCAGAGGAGAAGCCTTCTTTCCCCAGAACACATGTCCAAAACCTCTTAGAGGTCTTCAGGATAGCTGGTCTTCTCTGTCCGACTTTAGCTTGTTTCCCGTCAGTGGAGAGATCGAGTCTAGGATGTGCTGTGTCAGGATCTAGAGTCACTTCAACTAAGACATAAAAAAACCCACATGTGTCAGCGCTAGTCATGTTCATAGTCGGCATTAATCACAGATAACACTACATGAGGCACTGAAGAACAGACATGATGTCTAACATATTAAATTGAAACAAATGCAAAATTTTCTCAATTGTCAGAATTTAAAAAAAAAATACCTGCATGATTTTTAGTTCTCTTCATGTCAGGTGATTCTGTGGAAAAGAATAAATAGAGTTCAATAAATTAAGTCAAACATTACAGTATACTGTAGTTCAGAAAATCAGATCAGAGAAAATAACACACTTGCAAGGTGCTGAGGAAATAAAAATATGCTGAAAGAGTGCTTCGCTTCACTCGCTTCATGCCTAATGCACCCTCTATAGAACGCAGGACGCGCAATAATTTGCATTGAGCTCAATGAGCATCAAACAGGCTAATAAGCTAACTGGAAAAAACATCATGCCAATCTCTAGCTATGGTGAAGAGTATGTGATGATGTGGGGCTATTTTAATTCCAAAGGCCAAGGGAACTTTATCAGGATGCATAGTACCTATGGAGGTAGATCAGGTGCAAAAGTCTTGTGTACTCGTGAAAATGAGGGTAACACTTTATTTTAATGTGTCGCTGTTACAATGTACGTAGTTAGGTACAGGTATCCGCCATTCATTCCGACATACCAGCACTCCAACATTGACGTCCAATTGTCGTAGTGGAGGCATGTCTCTTTATGGGGAAAAGTCCGACCACTCCAACATTTTTTTTTTTCATGGTCGCAGTGGCGGTAGCCTATTTAACTTTTTTAAGTCACAGAATTTGAAGTCACAGAATCATGCCAACTGCACAACTCATTTTCACGAGTACACAATACTTTTGCACCTGATTTACCTCCATACTGTAAGTATCCTGGCTCCATGAAATAGTTGGCCTTTAAAAATAAAAACATATTAAAATATCCTCCTGCTTCTATGAAATTTAACATAGGGGTCAAAATACTTATACCCCCTGTATTTAAGGAAGAACATTTATTTATTTACGACAAAGAACATTGGTGTCCTTCCCGAGGCACTTTTGAATTTATTATTATTATTTATTATTTGAACAATGAAAATAATAATAAAAGAGTTTTTGAACTTTAAAGTCACTAATGCTGATTACTCACTGATTAAAGAGTTGAAATATTTAAAATACTTTCACAGCAAAAATGATAGATGTGATTAATTCCGATTAATTAATATATGTAATTCATTGGAGCACATTTTTTATTATATTAGATTACATTTTTCAATTTGTCAAATATAAGTGAATTTCTATCACAATATATTTAAATATATTTCAGAATATGTTCTCATAAGCTGTCCGTAAGACAAGAATATTTTAATATATTCGACACGTATTTTGGTTGATTTGTTTGTGTATGGTTTACCAGGGGGTTGGTAGTCAAACTGGACAGTAGGTATTCTGAATGGCAGGTACCAAGGTTAAATGGCTTTGGTACCAAGGTCTTGCATGGTAGTGGCATACCAGTGGCAGTGTCTAGCCTAGACATCTCATGACCTGCAGACTATTGCGATTCTCATATGTTGAAATGTAATTTTACCAAACATGGTAGAAGTTTCTAAAATGCAACATTTCAACAAGCCACACATTACTGTATGCTAAATTTACTTGTCTTAAACATTTGAGACAATAATAACGTTTTGATTGTAGCACAGTAAGCACGTTTCTGCAACATTTAAAGTGGCTACAGGAGCATAGAGAGAGCAACATATCACTAATGTTGACCTGGTATATCAATCTAAACTTTTACAGAGAAGGTCTTTACTTTAGCTTTAAGAAACACTAGCTAGTCTCCATGCAGTGATGAAGATGATGTGAAATACAATGGGCTGAGCTGAGAAAGTTGACTCTGTTTAGAAAAGGCTGCAGTTTCTGGTTAATAATACACAAAAATGAATTCATGTCAGTAAAAACCTTGCAAATATTCTCTCTGTTATGAAAGCGGATTTATTTATGGTTACCCTTACTTGAAGTCCCATGTCAGTGTTTATGTTTTCATGCATGCAGTGTGTGGCTTGGAGTCAGATGGCGGTCCGCTTGTCTAACTTTAAGTTCATAGTTTCAGTCCAAATTGTATGGAAATTGCACTTACCAAGTTTGCAAAGACGTGACTGTAGTTCATCTCGCTCACCAGAAATGGCACTGATATTGGTTTCCAGCAAAGATTTCGCAGCATTCAATGTAATGATTCTTGCCTCTAAGTCATTATTAAGGATCTCTAACTGGTCTTTCTCTTCAGTCAGGTTGTTGTACCTAAGCCGTAACTGTCTTGCCTCCTCAGTTTTGATGCGCAGCCCTATGATGACAGCCAAAAGGAGAGCACACAACAGCCCAAGGAACACCACAGCCATTTTGGAGGGACCTGAGGAGAATATCACATGATAATACTTTGCGTAGGACAATAGAACATAAAGGGACTTGCAGAATAATGTAATGTATAATTACCATGATTATGACCTTTTCGGAACTGCATTCATATATATATTTTCTGTGTTGTTGCTAGGTCTGGACGAATCTTCATAAACGTTGTCAGACATGTTCGTTTCTCTCTGCTATCTGGTAAATGCGTAGTGTGAGCCTGCTGGTCTGGACCAGTAAAGAGTGAGTGTTTCACTGTGCTGCAGTGCATGCCAACAAAGAGGAAGTCAAGTGTGGCATACAGCAAAGGAAAAGCAAAAGTAACTGTGCACCCTTTTCACTTTTTCTCATGAAGAGTAAAAATAGTCTTTCATTATGACTGCAGCAAAGAGAAGCAGCGGTCATTTAGGTTTAGTCAGATTTTTTTTTCTCTGCATCAGGGATACTGAAACACCAGAGTGAACGGAACTTGGTGGGCATGTAGCCCCACAAGGATGACACGGAACCATTGTTTTTTTTGTTTTGATCTTTCGCCCCATCACCAGACTGGACCCCTCGAAAGGAGGGTAGGACGGACACAGTTTTCTGTGAATATTTTGAGAACAGTAGGGCCTATAGGGGCCATGTCAACCTATCTCATAACCACTCATTTCATGTATAGTGCCACCTAGATAACAAATTAAAAAGCAAAAATGAGGTGTTGTAAACGCAGGTATCTCTGACTGACATGGTCAATGCCCGAAATTGGACATATAGGATTATTATGACATCCTCTGAATGCACGCCATATTTTGTGGAATTCCGTTCATGGGGGACCATACAATGAATTTATGTGTACATTTAGTGACTGTACACCAACTGGCCTCTAGATGGCCAGACACAATTTTATGTGAATATCTTGAGAACCGTAAGGGCCTATTTCTTGTATGTTGGCATCCAGGGGCCATGTCAACACCTCCCATAACCACTCATATATTGTATAGTATCACCTAGTAAAAAATGAAAAAGCAAAAATGAGGCACTGTTATCGCAGGTACTGTATCTTTGGTTGACAGGTTCAAAGCTGCATTTGGAGAGTCATTATGACACACTCTGAATGTATGCCAAGTCATGTGTAATTTGGTACATGGGGGACCATATAATAAATGAATATATGTCTACATTTAGTGAACACTACGTGTACACACACACACACACACACACACACACACACACACACACACACACACACACACACACGCATAAACACACACTCAAAGACACACACATTAGACAGGCAGGCATACACACGCATGCACAAACACACCCACATGCATGCACACACACACGCACACACCACACCCACACATACATACCCAACCCCCCCCCCCCCCCCCCCCCCCCCTTTGGTATAAGTTCATGTTCTCCGCATTTTGCGTGTCTGTTTATTCTAGCCTAAGAGGTGATGCGCCGCATCATCAGTAACTGACGTCTCTTAAAAGTGATGCAAGAGTGATGTAATGTAATGGAATGGAATGTCAGGACCCTAGGGGGCGCTGATGAGATATACAGGTTGTTGGATGTAACAGCAAAGTACTATAGTAGAATGAGTTAATAAAGTAACGTGTGCTGATTAAGAATCATCGTTGTCATCCTCATCTTTAAGCTCTCACACTGCAACATTGTACATGGTGTCAGAAGATGGTGATAGGATCCGTGAGTAGAAAAAGTCTACAAGAAGTCTACCAGTCAAGAAAAGACTATTTTGCAAGCATTTGCAAGTTAGCTAGCTGCTAAACGTTAGCCAGTTAGCACGTTGGTTCTCCAAAACGAAAGGAGAGGGATAACGAGAGGATGGACCAGATATTCGCGATATCACCCCCGGGAAGCTTCAACTTTGACGAGCCAAATGGTTGGATGCAATGGATGCGACGCTTTGAGCGTTTTCGGATGGCTTCTGGACTAGATGAAAAGAGTGAGGAGTACCAAATCAACTCGCTGCTGTACATCATGGGGGAGAAAAGCGACGACGTTTTGAACACTCTGGCATTGGATGACGAAAAGAAAAAGAAATACACGGAGGTGTGCAAAGCCCTGGGTGAGCATTTCGTTGGCAAACACAATGTGATATATGAGAGAGCTAAATTTAATAGCAGATATCAGCAGCCAGGAGAAACAGTGGAAAACTTTATCACTGATGTTCATAAGCTCGCGGAGCATTGTCAATATGGCGTTTTGCTGGAAGAAATGATTAGAGATCGGATCGTGGTGGGAATCAGAGATGCAAAACTCTCAGAAAGATTACAGTTAGATCCAGATCTTACATTGGCTAAAACAATAATTAAAGTGAGACAAAATGAAGAAGTTAAGAAACAGCAGCCACTGATAAGAAGGGAAAAGAATGAAATGAAGGAAGCAAATGTGGATGCAATTGCTACACGAAAACCAGGGAAATTCAAGATGGCGGGGTCAACTCAGAAAAGCTACTTCACACAGAAGACAGAAAATTGTAAAAGATGCGGGAAAAATCCACAGCACTCATGGAAACAGTGTCCAGCAAGAGAAGCAGAGTGTCGAAAATGTAAGAAGAAAGGCCATTTTGCGGCAGTGTGTCGAACAGGCCAGAGAGTGGAGGCGATAGAAGAAAGCCATGAGATGGCAGAATGCGCATTCATGGGGACAATTCAAAGCCAGACACAAGACACCTGGAGACAGGACATACAGTTGAATGGAGAAGTGATTAATTTCAAGTTGGACACGGGTGCAGCGGTCACCGCCATACCAGACTGCACGTATTCAAGAGCCAGAGATGGTGAGTTACAGAATGCAGAAAGAATGATAAGCGGTCCCAATAATCAGCCACTGACTGTATTGGGTACATTCAAAGCATGTTTGAAAAAGGGCAAAAAGAAAACAGAGCAGGAAATATTTGTAGTGAAAGATCTAGTAATGCCACTGCTAGGTCTCCCTGCTATTCAGAGTCTACCACTGCTGCAGCAGGTGGCAGCAGTGCAAACAATGGGAAACAAATTTAAAACCATGTTCCCAAAAGTCTTCTCAGGCTTAGGAAAGCTAGAAGGTAGCTATAAGATTGAGTTAGCTGATGGTGCAATGCCATACGCCCTGTCAGCTCCTAGACGTGTAGCGTTGCCCCTTATGGACAAAGTAAAGTCAGAGCTCCAGAGGATGGAAAACATGGGTGTCATCCGGCAGATCCAAGAACCGACTGAATGGTGTGCAGGCATGGTGGTTGTCCCGAAGCCCAATGGAAACATCAGGATTTGCGTGGATCTGACCAGGCTCAATGAAAGCGTGCGCCGTGAGCGACACATACTGCCTGCTGTGGATGACACACTTGCCAGGCTAGATGGAGCAGTAGTATTTTCAAAGCTGGACGCTACATCAGGATTTTGGCAAATCCCCATACATGAAGATTCTGAGCCCTTGACAACATTCATAACTCCTTTTGGGAGGTATTGTTTCAGGAGACTTCCATTTGGAATCTCCTCAGCCCCTGAACATTTTCAGCTGAGAATCTCCCAGATCGTTGCAGGCACACCAGGTACACTGTGCCATGCTGATGATATTTTAGTGTTTGGTAAAGACCAACTTGAACACGACAATAGGTTGTGTGAAGTCCTCAGAAAGTTTGAGAGTGCTGGTCTGACCCTCAATGAGAAATGTGAGTTCGGAGTGAGACAAGTGAAGTTTCTGGGACACAGACTCAGTGCCCAAGGAATTGAGGCTGACCCAGACAAAATCAAAGCAATTCTCAACATGCCTGAACCGCAAAACATTGAAGGAGTGAGACGCTTTATGGGGATGGTGAATTACGTTGGAAAGTTTTCCCCTCACCTGCCCACTCTCACAAAACCTCTGAGAGACCTGTTGAAAAATGATAGCACATGGACATGGGACATGCAACAAAAGACTGCTTTTGAAGCAGTGAAGAAAGAGCTGAGCTCGCCAGCCATCTTAGCTCAATACAGCTCCAAGCGTGAGACTCTGGTCTCAGCCGACGCATCGTCTTATGGCCTGGGAGGAGTGCTAATGCAAAGACAGCAAGATGGAGAATTCAGACCAGTGGTGTACATATCCAGAAGTCTAACGCCCACAGAAACTCGATATGCACAGATTGAAAAAGAAGCCCTCGCTGTGACCTGGGCATGCGAACGACTGAGTGCCTATCTCCTGGGATTAGACTTCACTCTACGTACAGATCACAAGCCTCTCATCTCATTGTTAGGCACCCGTCCACTGGATGACTTACCTCCACGTATTCTCAGATTCAGACTGAGAATGATGAGATTCAGGTACAAGATCATTCATGTGCCAGGAAAACAGCTGGTGCTAGCTGACACGCTGTCACGAGCGCCACTTGGACCTGAAAACAGCACAGAGAGTGATACGTTGGAAAGAGAGTGTAAAGTCTACATAGATCACATTATGGACAACATTCCTGCAACAAAAACAAAATTAGAACAGATTAAAGACTTACAGAACAAAGACGGAACCATGAAACAACTCAGAGTGAACACAGAAAAAGGGTGGCCGGAGCACAGAAAAACAGTTCCAGAGAATCTCCTGCCATACTGGTCATACAGAGCGGACATACATGTCGCAGAAGGGATCCTCCTGAAGGGAGAACGAATTGTCATACCAACACCTATGCGCAGAGAGATGCTGGAGAGAATCCACCATGGCCATCAGGGCATGACTAAGTGCCTTGCTAGAGCGCAACAGTCTATGTGGTGGCCAGGGTTAACAAGGGACATCAGAGAACTGGTAGAGCGATGTGAAGTTTGCTGCCAGTATTCTAGTTACCGCACAGAACCGCTGCTCACGACCCCCTTACCTGCAAGACCGTGGCAGAGACTGGCCGCAGACCTCTTTCAGTGGGGAAAAGGCCACTATCTAGTCATAATTGACTATTTCTCAAGATACATTGAGGTAGCAAACCTGCCAACGCTCACAACTGCGACCACAGTGGAGAGGCTGAAAGTCATCTTCGCCAGATTCGGCATCCCAGAAGTCTTAGTGACTGACAATGGGCCGCAGTTTGCGTCTTCTGAGTTTGCAGCATTTGCTAGTGAATATGACTTTGAACATGTCACTAGTAGTCCCAGATATCCTCAGAGTAACGGGGAGGCGGAGAGAGCAGTCAGAACCGTAAAGCAGATTCTGAGCAAGAATCAAGACCATCAGAAAGCTCTCTTGGCCTACAGAACAACACCGTTAGCTCATGGAGTCTCACCCGCCGAACTCCTGATGGGGAGAAGGTTGAGGTCAACAGTTCCGGTTCCTCATAAAACTCTCAAGCCAAAGTGGCCAGACCTCCAAGCTTTTAAAAGAAAGGACTCAAGACTGAAAGAAAACCAAAAGGAAGCTTATGGAGCAAGACACAGAGCAAGAGAGCTGCCAATACTGGAACCTGGTCAGAGAGTATGGATCAGGACAGCCAAGACCACCGGAACAGTCCAAGCCCCATCTTCAACTCCAAGATCATATCATGTGGAGACGGAGCAGGGAACACTGAGGAGAAACCGAGCTCAGCTTACTGCTCTTCCAGAACCTGCCCAGCCCGACTCCAGTGAGATTGTGACCAGATCCGGGAGAATCTCCCGTCCACCGGAAAGACTGGACTGGTAACACACACAATTTAGCTTTAGCAAGCCTGCTGTTAAAAGGGCAGAATAAACCCCTACGGCAGAGTCAGAAGGTTCAGGTGGTCTACCCTGTCCTTCAGTTTAGAAAAAGAAACTGTTCATGTTTGAAGAAAATGTACAATACTGAAAAGTATGGTTTGTATGTTAGCATGTTGTGTAGAGTTACATGAGTTATTAAAGAATATGGTTAATGACTAAAAGGGGGGGATGTAATGTAATGGAATGGAATGTCAGGACCCTAGGGGGCGCTGATGAGATATACAGGTTGTTGGATGTAACAGCAAAGTACTATAGTAGAATGAGTTAATAAAGTAACGTGTGCTGATTAAGAATCATCGTTGTCATCCTCATCTTTAAGCTCTCACACTGCAACATTGTACAAGTGAGACCTGCTGTGTAGTACTCAGTGGTACTGTCAGCATGTCGACCAATGAAGAAGAGGAGCTGTGTTGCCTGTTGCTATTGTTGGAAGAGCAACACATGAAGAAAAGGTGACATGTGTGAACGAAGGAAAGGCCAGGGAAGGAGCGTTCCACACTTCGGTGCAAAAGATGCAGCTGTGGGGGGGGGGGGGGGGGCGCTGACGCTCAACAGGCTGCAGCGCTCGTGCCGTGTGCGGGTCCGAGTGCCCATGGGGACCCTGGATCGGATCCGGCCTGCGGTCGTTTCCCATTCCCACCCCATCTCTCTCTCCCGTCTACTTCCGGTCTCTCTCCAGAAAACAGGAGATTTCCCCTGACGTGTAGCCTCCCAGACAAATATGACATCCCCAAGTGTTTTTTTTATTGTTGTATTGATTTGGGTATTGAGAATCATGTAATTTCACTGGTATTGAGTAATACATTTCTGGTATTGTGACATACAGGATAGAGAAACCATGACATGAAATCAGTTAGGGAAGGAAGTGGGAGTGGGTTTGGGAATGACCTCAGGCCAGACTCGAGGGTCTCCATGGGCACTGAGCCCATTCATGGCAGGGACACTGACACCAACCCATTCTCACCTGTTTTGACACAATATGTATTACTTGCCAATTAGCCTCATTTTGTTGATAGAATAACAATGATGGCTATGGCTATGGCTATGGCTATGGTTATTTAGCAGACGCCTTTGTCCAAAGCGACATACAAATAAATAACAATACAAATTAAATTAACAGTGAACAATTACAAACTAGGGAGAATAGTAATATTATCAGTAGAACAATAATTTTAAGCACTAACCTAATGAGAAATAAAACAGTGAAATGAGAATAGCAATCAAATAAGTCACTCAGTTAATTATATATGATAATAATAACTAAAGCATGGTATGGCTAAATTTAAGGACAATAGCAAAATAAATTTCAAATTCTATCAATAGACAAATTATAACAAAGCAATACTATTATACAAACCATAACACATCACAAACTCAAAGGACTAAGTGCATATTAAATAAATATGCCTTAAGACCCCTCTTAAAAGATCCAAAGCTGTTGCTGGAACGGAGAGCACTGGGCAACTCATTCCACCAACATGGAACCACTGAAGAATAGGATAAGAAATGATAAGTTGCATAGCCTGTTCCTCTCATCATTTCCTCTAGCTTCTGTCTGAATCCTCCTTTTCTCTTTCACTAGGTGAAGCTATAAAGGCTAACTACACAACAGAAAGTCTACACTCTACAGAGGACTGCAACAGGCAGACCCCCAGAGGCAAGTTACTACAACTAACATCCATCTTCCTGGACTTCACCGAATTTTCTCAGTTCTTACTCACCACACTTTCCAGGCTAGGCATCCACTCTCATTTTATCCTGGTCAACATTTATGGATTAGAGATCATGGAAATTGCACATAATTGAGACCATTTGGTGTGTTCGTCTGTGCTTGTCTGTCTTTGTTCGGTTGTATGTTTGTCTGTTCATTGGCATGGGTGTTTAATTGTTTGTCTGTTAGTACTAGTTTATTTCTTTATTTTCATGGTGTATGTCCATTTGGTGTCAGTAGAGGTCAGTGTTTGTGCATTTTCGTTTTGTTTCGTTTGGTTCTTTTTGTGTCTTTTCTTTTACTGTTTGTCTTGTGAAAAAGCTAACCTTGGAGTGCTCGTTGCCCTTTCCTAATTTTGATTGATTTACTGATGTATTGTGTTTTATAAGCTAAACCAACTGGGTCATCCAAGCTGCCTGCATATTAGTTTAAATTATCTTAATTATCCATTCCATAGCTTCCCAGTGGGGCCTGTGGAGGGCGATCGGTCTGGCTTTAGCAGGGTGCAAAGGGATTCTCTTTCTTTCTCTACACAGTGTGGTGTTGAAGACACGTGTGTGCGTGTGTTCAATCTTTTTGTCTTCCTTACTTTGCAGTCGTGAGATTTGCAGTGTTGAGGTTTGCAGTGACATACACGGGTGGTGGTGAGTCTCTGGCAGTAGGCCTCCCTTAGTATTAAAATAGCCAGCCAATCCCCTCTTAGACCCCCCTGGGGACCCGAGGCCCCAATAACCATAACAGATTTTGTATTTTAAATGGCATATTGTGTTTCCAAATTGAATCTTCTTAATAAAGCTATTTGCAATTAATGGTTTCTCTTTCAGCTCAATAACAGTTACATCTCTCGATTTGACTATCTTGAATAAAAGTTGTGCACTTGTATCCACGTCTCTGTCCTCCTTGTTTTTGAGGTAATTAACACTACCAACCTGTGTGTGTTTTGTGGGTAATGCCTCATGGCGTAGTCGGAACTATATCAAAAAAAGGCTTTATATAACGCCAGGTCACACATGCTTAGACTAAAGTAACACAACTTGAAGTTTTGTTGCCATATTTCAAACACATACCTACAGTACTTAGTTTGTCTCAAATGCTAAAACACAAAAGCCAATCCTCTAAACCAAATGAACAGTTGTCTAAACACATTTACTAAATCTAGCCATCATTTTTCAATATCATAAACACATTTCACATGAAGACACAATTCACAAAACGCAATCCTCCGTTCTCATAAATCTAAGCACATTTTTTTCTTGCTAAACACATGTTTCAAAACATATTCTCAAATGAAAGCTCATGTGATGCAAAATGCTTGCCACAGTCAGCAATAACTGAACACAAAATGAACACACCTGGCGTCATTTATTACACACGACTCCAAAGTGAAGACACTTGTTGCTAATGCGCACCGTGACTGTGGTGTGTGTGTGGTGTGAATGAAGAAAGTAAAAAAAACTTCACACCCTGATCATGTTTTCAAGAGGACTGTTGTGTGCAATAGATTCTGGTTTTTGCATTGTTACAGTAGTGTACTTGCAGAATTTTCTGTACTATATGAAACTCACAACTCTAAATGCCTAATCCTCTGCAGAGATCTAAGAAGATCCATTTTCTGAAAACATGCCTCATACTCTCGGAACACACACAAATCCAAAACAACACACACAATGGCAAAACTCCTCAATTCTCCTGCAAAATGAAACTTTACCTTCAAAACAATGTACTTTCTCCTCAAAATGGTATTTTGTTCTCAAAAGACACACACAAACCATCATATATCTAGACATTTATAAGGACCAGTTGAACACTGACGTGCTCAGTGTAAAACACTGCGATGAATTGAAAACACTTCTTCTCCATTCATTATAATGACTTGGTCCTTTGGTCAGTGTAACACTACAAACAGTACTACAAACAGTAGATAAGCTGATACAGTAAGTTGATATGCTTACCCTATCAATATTTTGAAATATCTCATTGTTTTCTATTATTTTTCTTTGTATTTGCCGTAATGTTATGCCGTTTTTTCTAGGACAATGCTCATGATTTCAGTTTTCTGTACAGGAGACAGAAGCCCTTGTGTTGGTTATCTTTCGGCTGCCAAACAAATAGTACAAAATACTGTAAACTGTGTAGGAATACAACGTAGGAATACTTTCCCCAAATACTTGAAACATACTTTATTTTTACAGTCCTACAGAACAGCCCACAGGCAATACTGTGCTCATTGAGCTGTATTGTACTGTACGGTACTGTATTGATACGCAGCACTGTAATGTTCTAGTGGCTCGGATCTCATCAGAGATTACGGTCCTTGGCCTCCCCATCCTCCTCCTCTCACTCCTCTGGCTCTGCCTCTGCCTGTACTACTACTGTAATACTAAAGCTCTGGGCCCGTATTCACAAAGCATTTTATCTTACCACTAAGAGTACTCCTAAATCACCATAGAAGATTTTAGTTAGGAGTTTTCCCTTAAAAGTTATTCACAAAGCCTTTCAGACCTACTTTTAGTAAGGAGAAACGCCCACTCCTAAACTTAAAGTGAGTCTTCATTGCTATGGTTGACGTCATTACTATGCACGAGCTTGATGAAAGTGACCACCTTGATTGGCTGGTGATTATAACGCGGGAATGATGGCAAGAACCTCCCCTACGATGACGAGTTGAGTGACAGGTGTCAGGTCTTAGCTGGTGAGAATGCGTGCGCTATGTCGGACTGTGAAGGATGGAAGATGATGAATAAATGGGTATAGCCTAAATTAATAAAGAGTAGGCTAAAGCAAATAGCCTAGGAGCATAATGAAACAGGGACTGGAGCAGTAGCCTATTGCAACATGGTTTAGGCCTAAATGAAGCCGAATGAAAGCACGTAGCCTACATTCGCGAAGAGGATAAACAATTTAATTTAATTTAGCCCTACAACGACACGTTACATTTAGTTTACATGCAGTGGTGTTTTTTTGATTGTCGGTGGCATTATTGCATCTCTTAGTTGCAATGCACAATGATTCCCTCGCATGACAGCTCCTGTAACCACACGGTCATTTCACTAGGCTACATCGCGACGTGAATGCCACTAAAAGCGGTTTGTGAATACTGTAGGTCTTACTGAGTTAGGAGTCCTCTCGACTTCTTTTACAGTTTTTCTCCATTGTTAACACATTTTCTGAAAAAATGCCTAACTCTCAGAACTCTACACACAAGTCCAAAACAACACACACAATGGGCAAAACCCTGCAATTCTCCTGCAAAATGACACTTTACCTTCAAAACAATGTAATTTCTCCTCAAAATGCTCTTTTGTTCTCAGGAGACACACACAAACCATCATGTATCAAGACATTTATAAGGACCAGTTGAACACTGATGTGCTCAGTGTAAAACACTGCAATTAATTGAAAACACTTCTCCATTCATCACAATGACTTGGGCCTTTTTTTGTTCAGTGTGTTACCCTAAACAGTACTACAAACAGTAGATAAGCTGATACAGTAAGTTGCTTACCCTATCAATATTTTTAAATATCTCATTGTTTTCTATTATTTTTCTTTGTATTTGACGTAATGTTATGGCGTTTTCTTCTGGACGATGAACTTGAATACGGTACTCGTTCCACTGCTTGTATACATAAAGATCAGTTTTTGTGGAATAACTAAGATCTTAACAGCTTGCCTGGCTATCCTAGTCAGCTGTCTCTTGCATTTGTTGAAGCTGTACCCAGACGTGATGTTGAAAGCGATGACAACCTGTTCCACTACTTGCCCTTCCAGTCTCAATTGTGTCGAAAGTGGATGACGAGTATGGAGTATCGCACAGTCAGCCCTTATAGCAACACAGTTCCTTTGTCTTGATGTTGAGCACCTGTGAGCTTCTCTTGAACCAAAGTGTCATTGTGTTGACATTCTGCTTGTAGGTGGTCAGGGAGTCATCATCAGTGAAGTTGGTCACCAAGGCCACGCCATCGGCATACTGAAATAGCTTGAGTCCGTTGCTGCTGCAAATGATCTATGGAGTCTGATAAATCGTGTTTTTATCTCGTAATAAGATTACCATTGTCCTTCACACAAAGTTTGGAAGAAAGCCCACCAAGTTTCAGTGGCGCGTTTGCGATATTTGTTCACCCCTTACAAGGCCAATGAGTGCAGGGTAGGCTGATAATTAACCTAAATGTGAACATGACTATAACAGCATTACTCCCGGTGTAGATTAGATTTAACGTTATTGTCATTGTGCAGAGTGCAAGTACAAAGACTGACAATGCCCATATGAAAAAGAACTAGAAAAAACTTATACTGCCAGCAATGTGTTTTACAGTATATACAAAACTTGTATGATTTACTCTTGAAAGTGGCCCCTTTCTCGTTTTCCTCATACAATGTAATATATAGCCCTTACAGGTTGCAAAGTTGTATATGTTTCAGGTTACACAGATTTACTAAGGATCTTATAATGGTCTTGAATCCTGATAGATTTTTACCGGTATATGACAGTAAAACCATTACAAGATCCTTAGTAAAAAAAAATGGTCCTACTGGAATGACGGAGTATGTATTCAGCCATTTCTTTTCTCATTTCATCCACTTTATCTTTGTTTGCTGAAAATCGCATAGGGGTGTCATTGAGGATATGTTATGCAAACAAAATAAACACAAATGCACACATCACCCATTTTATGATATTGAATATGTTATATGTATTTGTTGTCACACACTTTTAAAGCAAACACTCCACAGGACGCTGTAGTGGGTGAGGCACTGTACCACATGTCCAGCGTGACACAGCCACACCCATTTTTCTCATCAGGGCTCTGAAAAGAAGTCAGTGCAGTTCTTTAAGAAGAAGTAGATAATACTGTTCAATGAACAATACCTTATGTGACTGTGGTGCTGCAAAATACCTTGTTGTCTCCAAACACCTTTTTTATATGTCAGACTCTCCAAGTGAGTCCACAATAATGTTTTGTTTTTTCTGATGGATAGATAGCCTGGGCAATATATAAAATTTATCACAGAAAACTTGAAGAATAGGAATGGATAAACATTTTGGGTTAGGGAAACTTTTCTCTTCCATAAATACTTACAACAAGAAACCAGTGATGGCAGTCATGTACTATTATTATTGTTATTATCATCATCATCATCATCATTATCATCATCTCTCTTTTGGATTAAAGGCTTACTGTCACGACCCTGTCATGGTCAGACCTGCACCCCGCCCACGGCCTTGACCCCCTGGTCAGGACCCTGTCGGATCTGTGCGCTCTGCCCCAGCCCCGCCTCTTTTACAAGTCTTGTCTGTGGCTGTGTTCAGACTGCCAAACAAAATCCGATTTTTAGTCCATTCAGATTTGAATCGGATGTCACTTTTGAAGTCTAAACAGTGACAGGTCACATGAAATCCGATTTTTGCGAAACGGTTGCAAACCACATCCAGGAGGTAGTTTCATATCGCATTCGTATCGGATATGGACAGATGCGTCTCAGGCTTAGTTCACACTGGCAGTCGAAATCGGATGTCTTGCATATCCGATCAGAACCTGATCTTTCTGACTGACTGTTCTCATTGCATATTGCAAGTGATCACATCCGGTCACATCCGATCTTGGCGTGCAATGGTCAGATCCGATATAAATTACACACACCTGGATTCATTAGGTAGAGTTGTACACAACCAAGTCGTCATGGATGAAAGTGGATTTATTTTTATATTTTCCAACTTATTATGCGTAGCCGCGGCGCAAATACCTCGTCACCCTTAACGTTACAGTTTTCCATGTTTCACCATAAAATTATGAATTGAGTCTGACGTTGGTTTTTGTTTTGCTGGTAGCCCTGGCGCACGCGCTGAATCAATCAATCAATCACTTCCGTCACTCAGAATTACGATGCAATTGTTTGCCGCAGTGCAAATGACGAAAGGGGCACTTTGAAATCCTAATCAAGTGGTTCGACTGTTCAGATTGAGTCATATCCGATAGTAAGTGATATTGAAACCACCTCCGTATGGTTTCAGTAGAGATGTATGACTCTGTTCTGGTCAAGTTTCACTGCTCTATCGTCTTTGTGTAAAGCTAGTTTGAACTGAAAAAATTAAAAAATGTTACAATTGTGCTGGTTCTCCCCTGCAAGAAACTTTTAGCCCATGCGCATGCGGGCCATTTCAAGTGTCTGGCAAATGTAAACACACATGATCGGATTTGGGTCACTGGCGAAAGTAGATGTAAACATGCAATCAAAAAAATCGGATATGAGCACAAAATCGGAATTGAGCATATCCGATCTGCAGTCTAAACGCAGCCTAATTCATCCCAAAAGTGTTCTGTTGGATTGTGGACAGGCCAGTCAAGTTCATCCACACCAAACTCTGTCATCCATGTCTTTATGGACCTCGCTTTGTGCACTGGTGCACAGTCATGTTGGAACAGGAAGGGGCCACCCCCGAGCTGGCTTGGTCCCTTAGTTCCAGTGAAAGGAACTCTGAATGCTTCAGCATTTTGGACAATTCCATGCTCCCAACTTTGTTGAAAGTTTGGGGATGGCCACTTTCTGTCCCCGCATGTGACTGATATAGCTGCAAAGAGTGGGCCGACGTCATAATAAACCCTATGGATTAAGGATGAGATGTGACTGAATTTCAAATGTGAGTCAAGACAGGTGGGCGAATACTTATGGCAATATAATGTAAGCATTGTGATTTTCAAAATCTCTGAGTAAAAGAGTAGACATAAATGGGTAAATTCTAAAATTCATTCATGCTGATGAAAGATGTTTTTGAATGCAGGCTTTTGTACGGTACTGGACTGATGGAAGCAAATTCGACTAGTCCAACTGGCAGGTCTGGGAGCCTATAGACTGGGGAGAAAATGAACACTGTATTTGCATCAATGACAAAGATAATTAATTATGCTCATTGTCAAAACATTATCCTCATTCTGTCTGTTCTATAAAGGTTTGCATTGATTCATACAATTTATACTATGCACTACACAGCATATTGTATTCTATAGTTCCATGCGAGATGGCTAAAACATTTTCAGTGTTGATGTGGATTTTTCATGATTTCGATATGTTCTGTGCCTTAGTTGGTGGTGCTTGGAATGATCTCCGCTGCGAAATCAAGTTGCCGTTTGTTTGTTCCAAGTAGTCAGATTGGAATTCAATGAGTTTGCATTGTGGGGGCATCTGTTATTTGTTATTCTTCCTAACGGACAATATATCAGCACAATGGTTGGATTTGGTGGGGGGTTTTTTCATCTAATAATTCATCCATTCCTCTTCTTTTTTCATGACTATTATTTATCATGAAAGTTAACAGTGTCATGTGTACCTATTATGGGTAATTGAATTTCATTAGTTGAATAAAAATGATTTACTATTATCAGCAAGTGCTGATCGGGGCCCAAGCAGTTTTTGCAAAATACTGTATCAGTTACAGTGTTCCTACAGTAACAGCATTTCAGGAAAAAAAAAAAAAAAAAGAATTTCAGACATGGAGAGTCAGGGAATTCCATATTTTTGGAGGCAACGTCATGGGATATCAGGGAATTTTGCTGCAACAGTTTAAAGAGGACATAGAATGGATGATTTGAGTGTTGTACTGTGTTCTCTGATTAAAGAGGACATATAATGGATGATTTGAGTATTGTACTGTGTTCTCTGATGTCAAAATAGTATATTCAACTTTGATTGATAAGAAATAAACTCAATTGCAATTTTACAAGCTCAATTAAAACCTTACATTTAGCCTGGGTATTGAAATGGTCCTTTTGACTAAATGGCACCCTCTTTGGCAACCCCAATTGAACTTCAATGGCTTTGCGATATTTGACATCACAAGTAGGCTTTGTTCTAATTTGCCCATGTTTAGTGGCTATTTATAAGTTCAAGATTTTCATATGAAGGAGGGTACAACCATGCCTCATGTTCATGATAGCTCTTTGGTTATGCACAACCTCACCTAATTTATCAAAACCTAGACAAAAATGGTTTCCATTCTATTTCACCTTTAAAGTGACACTTCACCCCATAACTCCACCCACTTCACATTTCTGAAAACAGCTTTCAAAATGGGCGAGAGGTTCTGAAATAGACCTCTGAAGTTCGCCTACAAAAGGGATCCAAAGCTGCCATCTTTGCCCATATAAGGAGATCCGCGAGTTAATTGAAGCTAACTGCCTATGGCAAGTTGCATGGTAAGTTAGCTCTGGGGTAGCAAAGATCAAAGTGTGCCGTCTTCACCTACCGAAGATCACAGTATCCACTAGACGGCAGTGGACAAAACTGTGTAGTGAAAAACGTCTGCATTTCCAATGTCATCATCCCCGCCAGAGTTTAACAGGTGCGATAATTGAAAATCCCCATGTTATTTTCCTATAGAAAAAATCTCAAGATACCGGATCTCCTTATTTGGGCAAAGATGGTGGCTTTTTTGTAGGCGAACTTCAGAGCTCTATAGACCTCTGAAGTTCGCCTACAAAAAGGATCCAAAGCTGCCATCTTTGCCCATATAAGGAGATCCGGGAGTTAATTGAAGCTAACTGCCTATGGCAAGTTGCATTGTAAGTTAGCTCTGGGGTAGCGAAGATCAAAGTGTGCCATCTTCACCTACCGAAGATCACAGTATGCACTTGAAGGCAGAGGACAAAACTTTGTAGCGCAAAACGTCTGCATTTCCAATTTCTTCGTCCCCGTGAGAGTTTAACAGGTGCGATAATTCAAAATCCCCATGTTATTTTCCCATAGAAAAAATCTTGAGATACCGGATCTCCTTATTTGGGCAAAGATGGTGGCTTTTTTGTAGGCGAACTTCAGAGGTCTATTTGGAGAGCGAGTGCAGCACTGCTGCAACCAATCAACCATGGTGATTTTGTGTCAATCTGGGAATGAGTGCTGCAGACATGGCTTATCACAGGTAGGCTAATCAGGGCAGCAGGTATTGGGGCGTTTCATTCCTAATTTGTAACGACCCAGTGACGTACAGTAGTGTTGGACGAGAAGTACAGGACTTCGTCAGCATTCCAATAGCATTTTGGACCAACATGCCATGGCATGTCTCAAACAGTAGTATGCGCGGAGAGCAATATCTCCAATACAAAATCAGATGAAATGTTGCTTTTGTCGAGAAACACAATTTTTGTCAATATTAAGCCTAATAGTACAGTTCACCACTTATGAGTATTTTCAATCAATCAACAGCTCAAAAAACATATTTTAGGGTGCAGTGACTCTTTAAAGTTTACTTGGCAAAATACATTAATACAAATATTTCCAGACTCTCCCACCAAAAAGTAGATACTTGATGAGGAGAAGCACCATGAGTACTTCTGTGTGTCTGCTGGAAAGTTTGATGAGTTGGTTCATCACATCACCCCATTTATCACCCACCCAAACACACACAGCTGTTGATATAGGGGAGAGACTTACTGTATATTGTTAAACAATAAATTTTTTTTAGATGCAGTCAATTGCACAATAAGATGCTGATGATTGCAATGTGGTACTAGCATGTGAGCTCTGTTCAAGAGCACTTCAAATGGTTATGCACTTTAGCTGTGTTGTATACAAGATCTCCAAGTTGCCTGTTAGACCACTTAGCAATTTGATTGACTGAGCTCTTGTTTTTCAAAGAAAGGTTCCCAAACCAGCCTGCTAGTGCAAGTGATTAAGCTGATTCGGTAAAAGTACGGTAAACAGGGTCACTGTCCTGATTCTAATCACTTTTGTCCATAGAAAGAGGCCTACAACATCTAAAATAGGGCTGGAATATAGTTTTCTCTTTCATCAACTTACCAGCTACACAATCATCATTTTGCCATATGTTAAACATGAGATGTTGAGGAAAATATGTTAACTTGAGCGGTCACTAAAGCCATTATGCAGATTTAGGCCTTGTGATGTACACCCTCATAGGCCTATTATTGACATTGTGCACTTTTGACCATGTCAGCCAGATATACTTTTGATTACAACACCTCATTTTGGCTTGTTCATTTTTATCTAGGTGGCGCTATGCATGAAATGAGTGGTTATGGGTTGTGTTGACTTGGCCCCTTAAGACCAACATACAAAAAAAGTGGTCCAGTCCTCATATGACACATGTGAGGACTGGATGAATTATTAGATGAAAAAAAAACACAAAATCCAACCATTGTGCTGATATATGTATTTATTTGTCAGTCAGGAAGAAGTTTCAAATCACAGATGGTAGTTTAGCTCCACACTGCAAACTTTCTGAATTTCAACCTGACTACTTGGAACACACATACGGCAAAGCGAGGTTGCAGTGCTTATCATTCCAAGCGGCACCATCTAGAGAAGACACAAAACATATCGAAATCATGAAAAATCAACACTGAAGATGTTTTGCCATCTTGCATTGAACTATGAGCCTGGAACTATTAGCCTATTCTTCTTTGCAGAGAGTCTGGCCTTGTTCCATTGGCAAACGTTTAGTTCCTGGTTTGTGGACGCTTGTCTGAAGTTTGAGTTCATTGGAGTTCATTCGCTACCGTTCGGTAATGACGTATGATAACCACGGGGGACATAACGATAACATGGGTTTGAAACTGAAATGTAATCGCTCTCGGGAACGCCCTCTGTTCGCTGATTGAGCGGAGATGCACTTGCCTGAGTAAACAAACCTGAATCAAGCTATACAAGACGGAGTATGAAGAGAGATTTAAATGAGCGGCAGTACGTAGTCAGGCGGGGGCCAGGCTATGGAACTATTATACCGTATGCATGTGTAGTGCAGAACATAGTATAACTTGTATGATCGAATGCAAACCTTTATAGAACACAGAGAATGAGGATAAGATTTTGATAATGAGCATAATGAATTACCATTGTAGTTGATGCTAATGCAGTGTTCATTTCCTTCCCAGTTATCAGGCTGCCAAACTTGCCAGTTGGAATAGTCGAACGTGCTTCCATCAGTCCAGTACCATACAAAAGCCTGCATATAAAAACATCTTTCATCAGCAGCCTGAAATGAACTTGACCATTTAACCATTTACTCTTTTACTCAAAGATTTTGAAAATCACTAAGTCAGAATAACAAACCACCATCTGAGAAAATACAGACTGCAGTAGGCCAAAGTTACCTTAGCCGATCCCCCTCCTCCGATCCAGGTCGCCTTATTGTTCCCTGATAGGTCCCCGACTAGTTTTGCCTCTTCACTGTTGTGGATGGATGCGAGGTGCGCTCCTTGACTCACACAGTAGGTCTAAAGGTAAACAGTCATTCAGATCACAGAATTCAAAAGGAAACATTTATCTGCGATGAGATAAAGAGAAACGCCATAATCAATCCACCCAATAAGTTCCATTCAGAAATGACAAAGAAGGTGGCTCTTTTAATGAAAGATAGGCCATTACCCACCACTGCCTGAGTCCAAGTTAGAGTGTTGGAGAAAAACTTGAAACAGCGATTTCCACTGGGGGTCCATCCTGACTGCTTGTCACACACGCAATTCTCATCCGCTACCTCCGCTAACAGACAAGTGAACCAGATCAAGATGACGCCATACTCTCACCATTGTGGAGAAACTACCGAATGCATTTTGAAGAGTATGAATCTCTAGTGGAATTTGACCAAGTAAAAATATGTATACATACAGATTCTTTACACAACCATCACCATCAGTCATGGTCACCTATAACCTGATAATGCAGCACTTTATATATCCCACATTTCTTCATGCACTCCACAAAACTCAGACTTCTTAACTTTCACACACACACACACACACACACACACACACACACCTGACTGCCCTCTTACCCCACCTTAACCTAACTCCCCCACTTCACTGCATCATAGAAAGCCACACTCCTTACAGACAACATACAGCCCACCAATCCAGTGTATCATCATAAGACACTGCCCCACATGCACAGCACATTTTGACTGCAAAAAAAAAAACTAAACCTATATGACCGCCGCTTCGCTTGGAGAGTATGAATGGCAAATTTGACAGAGTACGAATATTTTTCTAAAATGAATAGTTCCGGTCCTTGATTGTGATTGGCTTAATCGTGTTCGATGCCGTTGTATAAATCACGATATACACACACCCTGACCGCTTTTTGTTCTATAGTAATGTGCTACCACAAAACTAGCACAAAAGTTAGAGTGGCTGCGTCTCGTTGCATGATCTATGTTTGTATCTGTGAATACATTGTTACCTCCGCCAAGGAGGTTATGTTTTCATCGGGGACCGGCGTAGGTTTGTTTGTCTCGGGGCTTACTGCTTAAATACAGATTCTTTACTAAAAAATCACTATCAAGTCATAGTTGCCTTATAACCTGATAACCATGGTTGGCCTTTTGCAACATCCACTCAAACAAAGAACAAATTCCCAAATGAATAATAATGTCTATTGACAAGTCCCACTTACCTGTTGCCATGCTTAGTGCAAGCACAGCATAGAGAATAGAGAGGACAAGCAAAGCCATGTCTTGGCCAGTAAATATTCTGAAACACACAGATACACACACATGCAATGTCAAAGCTGCATATAATAGTTATTTAACACAAACCTCCATTCAAAGAGAAGATCCAACTCCAAAATTAATTCTTCACCTCACATATTATATCTATAAGTTAGTTTCAAATAACTACTAAGATACTACAATTACTACTACTACTACTGCTGCTCTTGAAATAGGACTGCTATGACTGCATCATTAGACTACATTCCAAGAGTATTCACCTTAAATGTGATAAAACAAGATGTGGTTGTTGAATGTAATAACAAGATACTTGCAAGTAACTTCTATCTCATACAGCTTAACATTCTTACACAAGGTAAATGGATGTTCTCTGTTATGCAAAATTCTCAAGATTTTATATCCAAGAAATATTCCCTCCCACCATATTTCTATCAGAAGCAAAGTGATTGGTTATCAGGAGTTTGGTGTCTTGATTTGGTATCTACGCCCATGTGTCACTTTTCCAAAGAACAAACTACTGTATCATGCAGCTGACAAGGCATGAGAGGCTTTTCAGGTCAGAATTTTAGAGCTACGAGGTTCCTTGTGATACATTTCCATCTCGAAATCTCATTTTAGAACTTGAATGTAAATTTCTTGTGTACAAATTTAACTTTCCATAACATCATTAATGAAGGAATGAAATACTGTACCTTCCACATTTCCATATCCATGAGTTGCAGAAACCAAAAGCAAATTCAGTCTTGTTGTTGTGAGAGTAATAACTACTTTTCTGAATTAAAATGCTTCAGATAGATTACCTTTTGCAGTACTTCATTATGCATGTGAAAAAAAGGTAAAATAGTCAAAACTGTGGAAGCATGTTGTAAATTGACATTGGTACTTTATACTGTACTTTATTGCCACACAACAATGTTGGTGGTAATTGTTGTTACAAAAAGAGGTCAATCCAGTAAAGGAGAAAAAAAGGAAATAAATGTCTTTCTGAAAATTATACTAAACTGATTATGATAAACACTATAAAAAAGGGAGTATTGTTATATGGAGTATATAAAAAATAACACACAAATGGGAGATTTATTCTTCGCATAGGCTGCCTTAATATTGTCATCTGTTCAAATAACAAACCATGTTTTGCCATGTTTCTGTCTGAGCTGATATCTACTTTTTTTGAGTCTTGAACTGAAATGCACAAATGTCATTTAATATTTAGTAGTATAGTATTTTGTCTCTTCCAGCAAACTTGCAAGACTTTTCTTTCTTTTAGATCTTACACATTGTGATGCCAGTTTCAACTAATTCATTAGGTAATAATAATAGTATTATTGATAACAATTCATTGTATTCATGCAATGATCTAGCCTGGGTGTTCCCATCCTGCCTTGCTTGCACGGCGATTTCATTCATGCTACTAAGGCAGTCTGGAAACTAACTCCCAAATTTTCGCCTGATGTTGGCCACCAATCACAGAACAGGGGAGAAAGCCAGACCGTGATGAGCTATGCACAGATGCATTTGATAGACATCCATGGCGCCCAATGAACGGATCTGGGCATTTTTTCAAATCGCCTACAAGAAAATGAACATCTGGTTGCCAGACCACATCTCATTTGAGAAGTGGTAGGCGCTAGCGAGAGTACGTTCATCATTCACTGTTTTATGCACTGGTAACAGGCGTGTTTTGTTCTCCTTTGATATATTCTGTGTTGTGTTAAGTTTATGTGAAAGTAAATGATAGCGTAATGTGTACACACTCCTATTCAAATATTTCCTCTGCATTTAGATCTCATCAATCTTTTAGTCATTCTTAGTTAACGTTTGGTGTTATCGATTTCGTTTGTCGTTATTCCACAGAAATCTGTTATCATTTGTCTTCCACACACACACACACACACACACACAAATATCTGACACCTTATGATGTCAGTTTCAACTAAGTTATTAGGTAATAGTAATATTAATAATAATAACAATTCATTTAATTCATGCAATGTTCATTGTTCACTGTTCTACGCACTTGTAACAGGAGAGTTTTGCTCTCCTTTGATACACTCTGCTTTGTGTTTGAAAGTAAATGACTTAGTGAAATGTGTGTACACACTCTTATTCAAATGTTTCCTCTGCATTTAGATCTCATCCATCTAATCTTTTACAGTTGAACCCGTTGCCATTTGGCACAAACATGTCTAGAAACTAGATGTGCTGCAAACATGGTACAAAAATGATATGTGTGTGTGTGTGTGTGTGTGTCTGTGTGTGTGTGTGTGTGTGTGTGTGTGTGTGTGTGTGTGTGTGTGTGTGTGTGTGTGTGTGTGTGTGTGAGTGTGTGTGTGTGTGTGTGTGTGTGTGTGTGAGGAAAGGTCTTCACCGGGGTTTCCATCCGAAGCACAGTGGGGGGACACATTCAATTGTTCTGATGGCTACAAGCTCACTATAGATTTACAATGGTGGATGTTGGTGCATATGGTTGGGAAAGCGATGGTGGTGTCTTCAAAGAAAGTGAGTTTGGTGCAAGGATCCTCGAGGGTTCTCTGGGTCCGCTACAGCCAAACTGCCTGGCACAGACACTACAAGCCCCTACTGTACATGTTTGTGGCGGATGCCGCTTTCCAACTGCATCTGAATTTGATACGACCAAACTCTGCTAAGAAACTGCTTCATTATTTGTGTATTCAGCTCCGTTGGATGTGGAAAAGCCTATTGTGTTTTAACGCTGGTGTTTTTGATGTTAAGTAGGCCATAACCTCTGAGCAGATCAGACTTTTTACAACCATTGTCACGCGCGAGCTAGCCAGATCTTCGAAAACACCTTTGGAATCATGTCTCATGGAGGAGGACAATGGCCGGGTTTCCCAAAATCGTTAAAAAGCTCTAAAGTCCTAAGAACTTCTTAGGAGCGTTCTTAGAACATTCTTACAACGCTCCTAAGAAGTTCTTAGCACTTAAGAGCTTCTTAACAATTTTGGGAAACCCGGCCAATAAAATTTTTTCAGTTGCAGTGAATTGCACAATAAGAAATTGGATATGCTGATGATTGCATTGTGGTATTAGCATGCTCTGTTCAAGAGCACTTGAAATGGTTATGTGCTTTAGCTGTCTTGTATACAAGGTCACCAAGCGTCACCTGACTCGGGGAGGGGGGTGTGTTGACGATTTGCATGACGTGTGGAGCTTGACCTGCGCTGCACAATGGATTATGGGATACCTGAGGGCAAAAAAGATGCATCGATGCACGCTTGGAAATCACACCAAACGAAGCACCCAACTAGTGAGAGCGCTTGACTTTCGGACAGTTTATTCTGACGTAACTTCCGGAAAATGCACACTGCCCAACTGCATACTGATGTTTCAGACACATCCATAAACTTAGTGGCACAGCCCCACTAGAATTTCACCGAAACGCGGCATTTCACACCTGTAGATGGCGGTGTTGAGCGAAGGGTTGGTAAGGAATGTGGAGAAATCACACACCCACATTCATACATGTAAATTGGGACACAAATCAACGCATGAACATGTACACACACACATACAGTAACACAAACACGGGTACGGTTGAGTAGTGTAGTTATAATATACAGTTACAGTACACAATGTGTTTTATTGCATGAGAATTCTGCAAAAGAGTGTGAGATCTGCAAATTGTTATTCATATACGTGTGTACGTGTGTGTGTGTGTGTGTGTGTGTGTGTGTGTGTGTGTGTGATTGAAGGTTTTGCCAAGAGGTTGATTGATTCTAGAAATGTGTTCAGGCAACTGATAATTTGGTTCAGAGAATGGACGTGTTTTAGAAATCACATCAATATAATGTTCTGCGAAAAGAAAATAATATGAGGATGATAATAATAATGTGCTTAAAGGTTTGCAAATCTGGGATGATATTTTGGATATTCTGGAATACTTTTGATAGTAGTGTTTAAGGAATCGTGGGGAAAAAATCCTCCATTTAACAGAACTTATACTGTTGCTGGAAATGAATTATTTTGCTTTCATGTTTAGAACAGTCTAATTTTTCAGTAATCTCTGGGTATCTTCATTGTCGAAATGTGACTTACACATGTTGGATGCAATGAGCAAAGCATGAACACTGTTTTATTTTGAACACACAATCATTTTATTCAATGATAGAAATTAAAGCATTACGAATATTTGGGTTCAAGGGTTTTTTTATAGGGATTTCTAGAGGAGTTGATCGTGAGCATCCATCTATCGTGGGCGTTCATCTGTGTCCCTGGAGGAGGTGCAGCAACTAAATGCCCTCCTTATCCTCTGAAAGAAGCCTTTCAGTCCCTTCTTCTTGCTGGGCTTGACTCTCTCTGAAAAAAGAAATAGTAGCAGATTTTAAATAATTTGTGATACATATAAAATCCAGCAAAATTATAAGCTATATGGATAGAGCTTACCAGATGGTAGTGCTGCTTGACTCTGGTCATCTTTTGAGTCATTTGACATTGTACTCAATGTTCTGTCTTGGACACACTGAACAAAAATGAAATCAGGGCATTGGTTATTGTCATAATGTTAATGTCATAACCACAAGCACATAAACATGGACCTTTTAGAAAGGTATAGTACCTGATAATTTTTGTCGATGTCTTGCATGTCATCCTTCATCTCCCAATCCTGAACTTCAGGGCACAATTCAGGTCTTGAGCTCTCAGAAAGATGAGACCCAGATGGGAGCTGTGCTGCAGGAGAGGCATCTGGAGGCAGGAGCCCAGGAGGCGGCTTCACTGGAGGTGATGACTCATTTACAGCAAATCCAGGGGGTAGCATCACTGGAGGTGGGGTGTTAGGAGGAGCAAACCCTGGAGGTGGCTGCACTGCAAGTGTTATGACAGGTTCAGCAAACCCAGGGGGTGGGTTCACTGCTCCTGAGGCGTTAGGAGCAAATCCAGGAGGTGGCCCTACTACAGATGATGAAGCAGGTACTGCAAACCCGGGTGGAGGCTTCACTATCAGTGAGGCATCAGGAAGAGCAAACCCTGGAGGTGGCCGGGCATTGATCACTTAGCTATTTGATTGACAGAACTCTTGTTTGCTGCTAATGCAAGTGATAAAGCTGATTCAGTAAAAGTACGGTGAACAGGGTCACTGTCCTGATTCTCATCTCTTTTGTTCATTGAAAGAGGCCTACACAATCTAAATAGGGCTTGAATGTAGTTATGTAGGTAGATAGATACTTTATTGATCCCCAAGGGGAAATCCAAGTTTTCATAATTCAAATGTTTTCCTTTTCATCAACTTACCAGCTACACAATAATGAGATAGATCTAGACTACCCAATATTAGGCTTCTGTGTGCCCTGAAGTAGCCTAAACTTAAACAGCCTATGTGAGACCACTAAGTGCAATCTTCTGACATCAAAATGGGCCACCGGTACCTCATTTCCATTACGGAACCGGGGCTAGTCCAAGGCTAGATTTGTACAGATTGGAGAAGTCAGTCAGAGGTAAGTGCAGAAGATGCCCAACCCTGCCCCACCCTCGGGTCTGACCCTGTACCTGACTGGCACCAAACTGACGTGTAGTCTACCAGACAAATATGACGTCCCCAATTGGTCCCCACCCCAACAAGCCGACTTTCTTTTTTCATGTGGTATTGATTTGGGTATTAAGAATCATGTAATATCACTGGTAATACATTTCTGGTATTGTGACATCCCTACAGGATAGAGAAACCATGACATGAAATCAGTTAGGGAAGGAAGTGGGAGTGGGTTTGGGAATGACCTCAGGCCAGACTCGAGGGTCTCCATGGGCACTGCATTCATGGCAGGGACACTGACACCACCCCATTCTCACCTGTTTTAGCGCGTTATTTATTACTTGTCAATTGGCATTTTGTTGATAGAATAACAATGATAAGTTGCATAACCTGTTTATTATTGTCCCTCTCATCATTTCCTCTAGCTTCTGTCTGAATCCTCCTTTTCTCTTTCACTAGGTGAGGCTATAAAGGCTAACTAGACAACAGAAAGTCTACACTCTACAGAGGACTGCAACAGGCAGACCCCCAGAGGCAAGTTACTACAACTAACATCCATCTTCCTGGACTTCACCGAATATTCTCAGTTCTTACTCACCACAATTTCCAGGCTAGGCATCCACTCCCATCTTATCCTGGTCAACCTTTATGGATTAGAGATCATGGAAATTGCACATCATTGAGACCATTTGAAAGACCACAACTGCACAATGTCATGCTTCCATGTTTGTCTATCTAATTTGATATGCTTTCAGATATAGGAGATACAGGTTTAAATGTTAGAGGTAATGACTGATGTTAGTCAAGTAGCTGTTTTTTTTTCTCTCTCATGGTCCATAACATGCAACACAAAGCAGATTGATACATTGTTCCCTGAGTTAATATGATATGACCAGAAGAGGGCGCCATTCTCAAGGCTTAGATGTAATGGGCCACACATCAAAGCAGCCACAGTGTATCATCTGTTTTATGCGCGTTATTGGGCAATTATGCCATAGGTCTTAGATATACACATGAGACGTTGAGGGAAATTATGGTAACTTGGAAATGTTTCAAAATTGCTTTCAGAGGGCTTAGATGAGAATATTTCTAAAGAAAAAAACAGATGTTGAGATTCTTCTTCGGGTGTGTCCGATTGGTCTAATGCGCTGTCCAAGGTCCTGAATGTTGCCAGGTGGGAATGAACGGTCACTAAAGACAGCATTATGCAGATTTAGGCTCTGTGATGTAACACCCCCATAGGCCTATTATTGATAGTATTATCATCCTTATTGTAGAAGTGGTAGTTGTTGTTATTTCAGCAGTAATACGTAGTAGTAGGCCTAGTGTTAATATGTAGTAACATTTCATCTGGCTGTATAAGGCTTGTGAATTTCCATACCATACTATATCTTGTGGAACAAGTGTAAGGGCATGCCGTGTCTTACTGATGTATGAGCAAACAGTTGGAACTGTCAAATGGATTTTGCATTAATCTCACCAGTTTCAGAAGCTGAGTGTACGCCTATGCTAGCCTATGTGATAGGGTCTGGGGTGGGCGGGGAGTTTAGGTCAGTTTTGGTCATTTATAGGTACTTTAACACAATTCAGCCGCACAAGTGTTGGTGACAGAAAAGAGCAAAGGAAGACACATTGAGTTCAGTTTTTCTTTCCAGGGTGCCGGGGTTTCCTTACAAGAGTATCAAGGGCTTGACGTTCAGAGCTTCAGGAAGATCCCACGCAAGGCTGACGGAGCGCCTGCTGGCAGTAAGATCTGAGAGAAAGAGACGGGGGGGTGGGGGGAGTGCGCTTTCGTTCCGTGCTACGGCGCGCTCTGGAATACAGGAGCAACCCCCCGTGGCTGCCAACGCTTTCTCCATCGGTCGTTGCATGCGCAATAGACGACTCAGATGTCGATTCCGCCTGTGCTGAATTAGTTCGCATCAATTGCTGGCGTCTCCTTTCTGCGGGCGGGCACGAAATAGGTAAGGATGACCAGATTTGTGCTATTATTTTAACAATGCAGTTTGCCACGTAAGCATCAGTTCTTTGACGGTATTTTTTTTTCATTGTGCATTCATTAGTGTTAATTGGTAAAAGGGATCAGCTCATATGAGAGAATCAATGGGAGAGCGTCTTGCCTATCGGGGGAAAATGGATGGTGCGCTGTTGTAAGCCATTCATATGCATCGAGAGCAAATTCTGAGGGGATTTTATTTTGTTCTCTTAGTGATTTTTTTACGAGAAAAAATGCCAACGCGAAAAGCACTTCCATTCACCATTCGCGGTGACCTTATCGGTTTAATGCCTTTTTATTTGATCAATAAGTGTGTTTTAATGCTGACTGAAATAATCAACGCGTGAGTAGATGACGAAAGCCTCCCCAACTTAAATGCTTTGACACGCTGACAAGCGCATGTGTTGGCCCCCGCCCCCTCTCCATACAAGAAAGAGAGAAGGCTGTTGTTTGCGATGAGCTACTTTTGCAGGGGGAAAACATATTTCTGTCATGAAACGCAACTGACGTGCAACGATGCTCCGTTGTTTTATCACTGGAAAATAGTACCCTGGTTAGTCACGGAAACGCCTCTTCAGCAGCACCCAGAACACATACGAATGCTGATGCCTTGCTGTTACGTCTTTTGCTGATTGCCCCTATGTGCTGTACAATGGAGCAGCTTTGACAGGTTGTAGTTAAGGTGCGTTACAGGCCCTCCGCTGGTTTTCTCTATTATCAATTCGGCAGGCGTCATTAGCGTGAAAAGAAGCAGACTGCATGCCCTCTCTGTCACTGAAAGAAAGAAAGAAAGAAAGAAAGAAGTGTGTTGAAAAAGTGCTCTGTCATGACAGATGCCGTGCCCTTAAACTAAGTTTGATGGCTGGCATATGAAATATGTGAAAGCTCTCAGATGCTCTCTGAGATTGTCTCACATCAGCCCCCTTTTTTTCTCCAGCTGTCAGCCACTCATGGGCTTGGATAATGGGTGCTGTGTGCACAGACCGACTTGTACGGCGGTTTTGTGGCTCTTCGGGGCATGATGGCCTTTCGGTCCGTCTTTCGGCTGATATTGATCCCTGCAGCCACACCACGCGGGGGTCTTAAATCCAACCCCCCTGGCTGGACTCTCCACAATTGAGATGTTCAATCAGCTTTGGCTCCAGAACACTGGGATGGCATAAGTGTATAGCGCTTCCCCATTCGGCAGCCGCTGCATTTACAGGTTTTGCTATAGACTGCAAAATGCAGACACAATGGATATGAGAAGAATGCATTTTCAGGTTTCTAAATCGCCCACATACAAACCCAGCCACGTCTGCACCGTGAATCGAAAAAAGCAACATTGCGACTGTTTTGGTGCCAACAGCATCTCTGTGTGATCTGTCAGAGCCTATAGTGTGGAGGTAGGCAATAGGCGTAGGGCATAGGCTGGCACTGTGCTGGGCGTGTGGTGGGGGGTTGTGAGAGCCGGGGGAGGGTGGGGAGGGCGTGAGGGTGGGGGTGGTGAATGAAACACCAGGCTGCAGCTGCCTCCTCGTGCAGCCCCAGCCAGGGAAGCCGATTGGTCTGACGTGTGCTTCCCCCTGCTCCCACTCCTTTCTCTCTCTCTCTCTCGCTCTCTCTCTCTCTCTATCTCTCTCTCTTTCTCCCTCTCTCTCTATCTCTCTCTCACACACACATACAGTAGCTTACTCTCTCTTTACATTTCCACTGCCTGTCCCTTTCTCTTTCAACCTCTATTCCTACCTCTCACTGTATCCCTCTCTCTCTCTCTCTCTCTCTTCATCCCTGTCTTAATCTCTCTCTTCTCTCTCTCTCTCTCTCTCTCTCTCTCTCTCTCTCTCTCTCTCTCTCTCTCTCTCTCTCTCTCTCTCTCTCTCTCTCTCTCTCTCTCTCTCTTTCCTGCCGTAACAGCCCCACTTACTACTGCAGAGTGAAAAGGAGCGGTATGGACAGATGACAAAATGAACAGAGACATAAACAAAGCCTCAGTGATAAAAGCTCCGTTGAATCCTTCAGTCGTCCAGACTGTAGTATACATCTACAGTATAATTTCTGTAAGGTATAGAGGGAGATGAGGTATTGAGGCAGATGGATCGAGGGAGAGAGAGGGAGGAAGAAAGAGAGAGAGAGAGAGAGAGAGAGAGAGAGAGAAAGAGAAGGAAAGAGGGAAAGTGCTCCTCACCACTCTGTGTGCATAATTCAGAGCTTGAGGAGAGAAGGCAGATGGACCCATTTGGGTTCTTGTGTGAGCCACACATCTCTGAGCCTATTTCCCCCATCAGAGGTATCCTGGGAGAGCAGAGCAGAGCAGAGGAGAGGAGAGGAGCCGAGAGGGAAGGGAAGGCTTTCTTAAGGGACTTGCTTCCAATTTTAGCTCCCCCAGTCAGCGCCCACTGCCGCAGGCCTGCACTAGATGGCCGCAGACCGCTGGGCGTTTTTCCGCAGGCGAGCTGCCATCGCTGCGAAACGCTCCGAAAAGAGGGTCTCGGATTGATCTCGACAGAGAACAGCAGGTCTACCTACTGACCCATATTTGCTTAACAATAATTGATTTGGGATTTCGGAGCTCCCTCTTACGTTACTCTATTCTGTTGATGATGATGGAGACGAAGAGGGTTTAGAACTGATCTGGTGTCAGAGCGCATGCACTGATGTGCTTGCTGATCAAGCGGTTCATGTGGTGCAGAAGGTATTTTAATGAACAGGGCTAATACTAATGTTATTTATGCATGCACATGTAGCTGAATATGTAATTAGTCCTCACATGTGTTACTGTAATTGAACGCCTACGGAGCAGTGTGGTTAACATGGATGCTTGCCATTTCTCTTTTTCATTGATCATCCACGAACATATTAACATTCCAATTAGAGTGTTATGGTTATTTCTCGGGGACTGGTATACCTCACCATTCCTTGGTTAGTGCCCAAATAGAGTGAGAGGATTAGTTGCCCTTTTTTTGTGTTCCTTTGTGTGTCGGTTTCTATGGCCACAATGGCGTATCAGTGGAATTGAGATGGTAGGCAGACTACAGGTCGCATTCTACACCGCCTCCTCATTCTTACGCGCAGACGTAAGGGCCAGATATTCACTAGTTTGTAGGCAAATTATATGCATTTATGTGTATGAATATATGTATATATGTACTCTATGAATGTATGCAGGTATGTGCATGTATGTAGTGTATGAGTGCATCTGTGTATGTTTGCTGGCTGTAGGCTGCATCATGTGATATTGTGTGCACAGTGCAGGTGTGTGTGGTTGTGTGTATGTGTGTGTGTGTGTGTGTGTGTGTGTGTGTGACTTCGCTGGAGGCGTGATAATCTGGCTCGCCATCTCCGTTGAGAATCATCAAAGACGTGTGCTTGACCATCGATCGTCAGGGTCTGATAGCCTGGCTGTTCTCGGGCCTCTCCAAAATGGGTTCATGGATCCCCATCAAGCTCTTCAGCAGAATCCCTCTTCATCTTCCCCTGGGGGGACGTGGCCATGAAAGACCAACCCAACTAGAGTGATCCTCAGGGGGGAGCTTGGAGATGTTTTATCCACCTACCCCCAACACCCCCCTCCCACATACACACACACACACACACACACGGCTGTGTGCGCGCGCACACACACACACACACACACACACACACACACACACACACACACACACACACATACAAACACACACACACACACACACACACACACACACACACACACATACAAACACACACACACATACAAGCACACACACACACATACACACACACACACACACACACACACACACACACACATACAAACACACACACACATACAAGCACACACACACACATACACACACACACACAAACACACATACACAGACAAGCACACATGCACACACACACACACACTTGGAGAGAGACATCTGTCTATCTGCTAATTAAGGTTAATGAAGTTCCACCCAGAGCTAATGGCTGTCATTTTCTCATCTGATAGGCCAGATAGGCCAGAGAGAGCTTTCAACATGGAGGAGCGTATCGACCACAGCAGGGCCAATGGCCCCTTTATCAAAGAGGCTGGCCCTTGAGAGAGGTGAATGTGTTGAAGGGGGTGGTGGGGTTGATGTCCCCCCCCCCCCCCTTCCCTCCACTACTGAGTCCTACAGCACACTCAGAGCCTGTGATTGGTGCACTCGGGTTTTGAAATCTCCGGCAATGCGCGAGGACATGAATCATTCCAGGTGGAGCAGCGACCCCCTTCGTCCAGGGCCTCGGCCCGTTATTGCGAGTGACAGCGGGGATATGGCATTTAAAGACTCCGGAGCACGGGAGAGGTTGACCCCCCCACCCCCCCCCCCCCCCCCCGACACACGAGGCGGACTGGCACGGGGATGAGCACCATCGGACCTGACGGAGCCTTCGCACCTCGAATGGAGTCCATGCTTCAGCTAAATCCACCCTGGCAGCCAGCAATGAGAGCTTCTTAATAAAACACCTGAGCCTCCCTCGTGGCTGTGGCTGCTGCTTCCAGAGGCTTCCTTTTTTCTTTCAAATTGCCACTGGTCCAAAACGCTGTGCCATGAAAAAATAGTCAGTAGGGAAAAAAGAATATTCCTGTTTTTCAGGACTTCAGTGTTCAGCAGCCATTAACATTTTATGTTGAAAACATTAATAAGCCTCATGTTTCTTTAAGCGCCATCTGTGTCAGCTTCTCCACAGCTGTGATCACACTCACTTTACAGTGGTTTTCACTCAACACAGCAATATTTATGTGTTGCTGGATTTCCGGCGAAGACGAAGAAGAGGAAGGGGGGGGGGGAAATCAATGCACAATTTGAGGCGTTATCTATTTTTCTCGTGTTCCCAGGAAACGCATCAATGCTTCTATTGTTCTTGGGGCAGTGTAACATAAAGCGCGTATATGGGAGATATGTAAGACTTAATGCATCTACCATGGGGAGGGGGCGGGGGGGCGGGGGGGGGGATTTATACATGAGATCTTGTGAAACATAATGCGTCTCCAATAGAAGAGGATCAGCTTTTTTTTGGCCCGTGCGGTAGTGTTGGAGTACTGGACTGTGTGTGCGAGTCAGGGGTTGAGGGGGTGGTGGTGGTGGTGGTGGTGATGGTGGTGGTGGAGGGTGTATGGGAGAGGGAGTTGTGTTGTTTGCAAACACGGGTCAATCGAAAGCGCACCCGGGGGCTTTCTGAACCGGAACGCGAGCGGTGGCGCAGCCCGGGGGAGAGTCGGATAGCAGCCGGGTTGGAGCATGCCAGAACCGGAGGGCAAAGTTCCAGTAAGAGAGAGGGAGAGAGGGATAGAGAGAGAGAGAGAAAGGGAGGGAGAGAGAGAGAGAGAGAGATGGCAAACAATTGGCGAGGCAGAAAAGCGAGCTAGTGAGCGCTTCATTACGATCCCACAGTATCTCCAGCCAAGACGACGCGAGCGAGTGAGTGAGTGAGGGAGGAAAATAAGAATACTCGCGGAACGAGAGAATACACATTCCTCCTCCTCCTCCTCCTCCTCCTACTCCTCCTCCTCCTCCTCGCTCTCACCCCCGCCCCCCCTGATCCTCGCGGCTGCCGTCCCGTCCCCCTCTTATCCTGGCCCTGGCGGCCGCGTGTCCGATCAATGACCGTACATCAGAGTCTTTTGTGGGTCATAATAAGCAGCCGGTGATTTGGACAATGAGGGGTTGTGGCCGGGGCCCTCTCTCTCCGACTTGAGTGCTTTGATTTAGAACGGGCCATTTTTTATTTTATTTTTTTTTGCTTCTTCCCAGAGGCTGACGGAGTAACCAAACAAATAAGCCAGTGACAGCTTTATCACAATGCAGCGCTGCCACCGCCTTTACCGCCCTGAGAGAGAGAGAGAGAGGAGAACAGAGAGAACAGATAGGGAAAGAGTGAGGAGAGAGAGAGAGAGATAAATAGAGAGACTGAAAGAAACAGAAGGAGAGGAGATAGAGAGAAATACAGAGAGGGAGAAAACAGAGAGAAAGAGAGAGCAGATACATAAAGAGTGAAGAGGGCGAGAGAGAGAGACTGAAAGCAACAGAAGGAAAGAAGGAAAAAGAGAGAGCGAAAGAGCAAAAAAGAGGAGAGGAGAGATAGAGGGCCACAAGTCAGCAGTGCAGCATCACTCAGGCCCTTGCCTGGCGACTTGAACAGTAGCAGATCTTGTCTGCATGATCACTTACCGTTTCCACTCGGTGCTCCACACCCGCGGAGGACATTCGTAAAGGTTGTTGTCGCGCCGCATTGTTTTGCGTTATCAACGAGAGAGAGAGAGGGGACACGCGCGGAAAAGTGCGGCTGATTTATCCCCCCCGACATCAAATTTACGCTCCCATTACATTTTTTATGACACAATGCTGAGTAATCAAGGCGACTAATCACCGGCTATAAAAATGAAAATACTGTTAGAGTGCATTAGGTTGGAAGTCAAGCGTCTTCACCTAATTAGTGCCCTTTCAGCTGGTCGCCGTGATTCATGCGTGTGTGTTTGCGCTTCCGGGGCGGAAAGAAGCAGCAACCGGCAAGTGAAATGCTACTCCTCACAATTGGTCTGTGTGTGTGTGTGTGTGTGTGTGTGTGTGTGCGTGTGTGTGTGTGTGTGTGTGTGCGCGCGTGGTGCATGAGTAATCATCTCCACGTAATGACAGTGGAAAGAATCATGACTCCTCACTCCCAAGCTCTCTGTCTATCTCTCTCTCTCTGTCTATCTCTCTCTCTCTCTCTCACTCGCACACACACACACACACACACGCACACACACTAGTTCTCTCTCTGCTAACATGTAGTCTCATCTTCCTTGCCATTCCTTCTCAATCACTCCTCCGTCATCCCCCCCTGTTCTGCTGGCCTGACCTCTCTGAAGCTCTAGTACCAGGAATAGAGTCCAGGCGCACCGGAGGCGTTGGCTCCGAGGGCCGTGTTTACCCTGTTCGCATGGCGACGGGGGCGGGGAGGGGGGGGGGGCGGGGCGCATTCTGGACCGCCGCCCGCCGGAGGAAGTGAGAGCAGCGCCCCGGCGCCCCCGAGACAAGACGGCTGCCCCATTCCCCTCTCCGCGGCGAGGTGGACCGGGATACTATACAGGGCCGCGGGCAGATGGCCGAGCAGATGGTCCTGCCCCCCCTCCACCGCCCGCTCCCTGCCCCCGTAGAAGGGAAGCGGCGCTGAAGGCCGACATCCAAAGCTGACCACAGAAGGGTCTTCACGCCCCTTAGACCTTCCAGCTGACCTCTCCCCAGTCAGCGGATGTGGGTCTATAGAAATTGAATTCATTGAGAAAAACAAGACATCAATGCAATTCATTCACGTTTTTTTTGTTTTTTACACCTGGTTCTCTTTCGCAACGTGCGCTGTTCCAAGCAATACTTACGGGTCAGAGAGGCAGGTAGATTTTGGAGACAGTGGGCGGTTAAGAAGAGGGTTTCCAAAAACTCTGGGCAGGCCTTCAGTGTGGCTCCACATCAAAGAGGAAGGAAGATTTGGGGTCACTGCTCAGAGATGATGCTGTAAATATAGCCCTCACTGACAATGGTTTATGGGTCCAGTTTGGGCAATGCAGACATTCAACAGTATCAAATAGAATCAAATCACTAACCGGAATCCATTTTACTGTCCCTTATATGTGACTGCAAATGGTCCTCCAGTAGCAGATCAGTCAGATGCTGCATGCAGAGAGCCGTTTTGGGGATTGCCAGAGCTCAGCAATCGCATGAGAGAAACGCATCAAGGACATAAATCATGGAGATTGTGGATAAATCCAATCACAGTATTGGTTTTATTTAAAAAAAAAAAAAAAAAGAACATGCAGTATATATCTTTTATAGGCTGATGTGCCACTGAAGAACAGAGAGGAACGGCATGTACAGTAAGCCAGTTTTAATGACAACATACAGTATATAGGAAACAAATAGCCAACATTGTGGTGAGCGCACTGATCATACCATGGAAATGTATATGTTCCATGTATACCATACATATGCTCCTACATCGTCAGCCCCATCCATATGTCCCCACTTACATCTTTGGCTGAATACAAGAAAAACAAGAACTCATTTTGAGTTTACAGTGAAACATTACTGCTAATCTAGTGAGAGCCGGGGAGGGAGGGTATTGGCATTTTGCCAAAGCATTTCCCATTAATTCTTACCGTGAATAATCATTTGGAAAATACAGATTTGATTACGAATCAGAACACCAGTAATCACACAATTCCTTGCACATTATTGAAGGGGCAGTATTAGATATGCTCCCATGGTATTTTCCGATGGTTCAACAATTTCACAAAAGACCTGCATAAAATGTATTCAGGGCGAGACAGAGTTCCTACTCATATTCACTCATTTTTGGAGACATCTGAATATATTGGCTCTGCGTGTTTGTCGTTTGTGTGTTTGTTTGTTTTGTTGAGGTAATACAAATTGATTTGCGTACAGCTACTTTGTTTTTTTTTTCTATTGCCGTTGTTCATATCCAAGAATTTGCAGCTTGCTAACGTGCATCGAAAAAAAAAGGTCTGGCACTAAGCAGAAGAAAATAAATGACAAGACAAGAAAGTGCTTGAGAAACCATGGGCCCTTTGGGTGGACTTCAGCCTGATGGGGAGTAGGTCGGAGAGATTGTGGGGGTGGAATTGTAAATAATTAAGAATTGCTGAGCGATGGTTTCCCTCCGCAGTGGAAGAGAGAAGGGGGGGGGGGGGGTTGGAAGTGGGGATAGAATACTACTGCGGGAACAGCTTCTTTACAGTCCTGTCCCGTAACAAACTCAGTCATGAGACTCACACTATTTCTCTCTCTTCCCCCACCCTCTCTCTTCCTTCCTCTCTCTCTCTCTTTCATGATGAATTCCCTGCTTTGACCAAAGCGCTTGTTTGTATGTAAAGTAGTATGCTTGGAACCCTCGTGTTGGTACTTTTGTTCTGTCTCATACTGTGTTTTCCGTTCGCCATCTTGGGGCGAGCTCCTCAGATCTCCTCTGAACGCCTCTGCTCCACTTAGGCTGCCTGGAGTATGTCATGGGGATCATACCTGTGCATTTTAGAGCAGGCTGCAGTATGGAGCTGTGATGTTGAAAATGGGACAAACCGCAGTCGTCGTCGTCTTTTTCTCTTTGCCGCGTTGTGCTCGGCGCCAGTCAAAGGCTGCCTTCCTTTGCTTTGGTGTTCTGTGTCTGCTCACAGGAAGGACTCCAGGATAGAACAGCGGCAGCATGTAGCCAGCGTGAATTGCACTGATCCAGCTGTTAGGCCTTTAGTGTGCTTCTAATTTACAGTCATTTCCCGTGTGCAAGCCGCATTGTGTATAAGCCGCAGAGCAGTGTTTTATGGAAGTTAAAAAGAAACAAAACCATATTAATACCATATTAACTGTCCCCATGTATAAACCTCATAGTTGAAGAAATCTTGAAAAATCAATGTGCAGTATAAGCCACGGTTAATAGTCGGGAAATTACGGTATGTCTGTAAGTACGTATCAAATGGAAGCGAAGATGTGTCATTGTGTGTTTATAGAGATCAAGAATGTACTTGTGTGTTTATAGAGATCAAGTGTACAGTGTACTTATTGGTCTCTTCTATTGTACAGCTGCAAATGCTGGCAAGTTGGCCCGCTTCTTATGACGCAAACCAATATTCACACGTTGATGTGTAATGGATACTTAAGGGGACAAGTAATCAGTCCACCTCTTCAAGTTTGCAAGTTGAGCGTGTAATCAGCACTTCAAACATCCAAGTCATCTCACCCTTAATTTAGAGTCAAGTCCATGAAATTCAAATTGGTCCAAGGCTTGCTGGGGAGTGGGTCAGTGATGGGCATATGCATATTGACCAGTCAAATGATCATCGAGCCTCACAAGATACAGTATGTGATATTATCAATAGGATTCTATGGGGTTTCAAGCATGCAGGGTTAACACTAGCTTATTTTCAGTTGTCATTGTCATGGGCATGACGCAGTTTGTATCTTTGAATTTTAAGTCAGTGGTTAAGCATATCTCTAACACGGGCAAGTGTGCTGATTCACACCAACATAACCTAAACGCTAGCACAGCTATCCATAAGCTTGGATACACTACCTCAGAGATGATGTGAACAGGACAGTTGTTGTCCCGGACATAATTGCTGTCTGAATGAATATTGAAAATGACAGAGACCAGATTTCATCTGGACTCTGGGCTCAGAGTAACTCAGCCATCTTGTCTGTCACTGTCTCTGCCACTGGCAGCGGTTGCAATATTGCTTATGGCCATGGAGATGATATGGCTCAGACACAGGATTAAAGTCAGGAATGATTGCTATAGCAGAAACCTGTAAAAAAAGTAATATACTGTACAGTATATATTATAACAATAATATATCTTTCTGTCTTACAGTAAGATAATGTGCAATATAGAATTCCACTGCAATATTCAGTGAATTTTGAAGTCACTGTTTGAATGCCAGTTTGGGTTTTGGACTGTGTGTTAGATGAGCAAGTCAAGTTAGAAATCATGAGTGCAAATCAAGTACAAGGTGGCCTACATTGGTATTGATATTGGTATAGTATAGTATCATACTGAGGTTTTTCTGATACAAATTAGGCAATAAATCATGAAAATGTGAAAAATGCTTTGTGCATAATGCTGGTTGTTAATATCTGTGGTGGAAATGGAGGGGCAAGCCCACTTTGAAGTGCATTATTTTTTCATAGCTATGTCTGGGAGTGTTTTATCTAGCATATTCCTCAGTGGCTGCTTAGACATGCATTTGTTGGAGGACCTTGTTCTCAGGGTCTCCATTTTTAACACTTTGTTTGTTTTGTAGAACTATCTAAATGTAAATCTCAAACACTTTGAGGCGAAATATTTACTCCTTTTATCTTATGTATTTTAGACACGACATTTGTCTGGTTGAATGCATTAATACGCCACCATATAAGGACAGCCTGCCAATTTCCTCTTGGTGTTTAGCCAGTAGTCCATAAGCTCCAGTCCATTCCGCAGCCTCTATTCAGGAGTCCAAATGATCATGTTTCGCCGTATTTATTTACAGTCAAACACATAGCTCATATCTGTCATATATCACAGTATAGCCATTCGTTTAATAAAAACTGACAGCGGAGGTGATGGAAACGTCTGGAATAGTTCCAAATGATCTATCGGCTCTCTACTGCCTCTCTGTTCTCGGCAACTGTGTAGAGATTTGAGTCAACATCTTTGCCTTGACCCAAGCTTTTCCTTGCTTATAATTAGGCACTCTAAAACAATGCAAATGGCAAATGGCTCAATTGCATAACACATAGCTGAGACGCTCACTGCTGCTTCCCCAGCTGCAGAGAAGGCAAAGAGCAGAGCGGAGAGAAGTGCTGGTTAGGGGACATTTAAGGGCATTCCTTAAGGTTCTCACTGAGAGCTGCTCCATCACTGTAGTCGTTCGGCTGGATAAACAGTTCCACGCCTCTGAGCATCTCCAAAGGCAGAGGCGGGATAAACAAAGACCGTTTCTCTTCATTCACAGCTAGTCTGACCATATACAGAAAACAGCTGTGATTTAACCGTTATATATTACTTGAACTTTACTATTTTATCGTTATTCTATACTATACTATACCATACTATACTATATCATCCATGACTTTTAAATGTGTTATTGTTTTTTTTATATAGGTGCAGAACAATGCAGGTTATGAAGCCACAAGTACTGTATTTATGTTGCATCTACAATATATCTCCATACCCTGAAGGAACCTTCTAGATAAGGCTTCCAATGTCATGAGAGTTTTGTTTGTCCTCTGTGATACTTTTGCCCGATGTTTTTGATTATATAGCGCAAGGGCTGTAGCATTTACAGACCGAGCAAAAAGTTTTACGATTGCAGTGCAGCGGGGTTGTAATTTGTTGTCTGTTAGCCACGGAGCGCAGGCAGCAATAAAGCCACCTTGTTTAGAAAAGTGCGAGTCATGCTGGGGCCCCTATGCATCATTGTCCTAAAGACCTTCTGCGTACTCGTTATGTGGCTCTCCCATGCGACTCTTTAGCTGCAACGACTTTGTTTCGAACCGTATTATTAATTGTGATGTTAAAAGTAGGGTCAGGTTTCCCCGTCCGATGCCGCAAAAACTCGTTTGTAACTTTTTATATCGCAGCAGTCTGGGAGGGCCATCGGTTAACAACGTCTCCGCCATCGCCGACCCACACGGCCCCCCCCCCCCCCCCCCCGACGAAGATGTGCTCGTCCTGCGGAATGAGACCCCCACAAGCGTTTTTACAGCTCTAGTCGCTGAGCAAACGCAGTGCTAATGAATCATTAATTAGGATGAAGGCAAATCGTGGGAGTTCACATTGATCTCGGCATCTCATTAACCCAGTTGAGGAATTTCTTCCTCCCACGTCCGAAGGGGGGAGAGCGAGAGCGCCACCACTGCCAGACCCCCGGCATCAGAAAAGCAGCTGCCGTTACCTGCCTCGTCGTTATCTTGGGTAACGGTTCAGCGAGAGAGAGACAGTGGCTGCCTCTCAACATCTCTCCTCGATCCTCCAGGCTCGTTCCCACTGATCTCTAACTAACACTGGATAGACTATCCCATTGTTGCGGACCATTGAGGACCGAGGAAGGAAGGGAGGATGTATAAAAGACCAAATGAGAGGCACCCAGAGAGCGAGGTGCAGCAGAGGGATGGCGAAAGACAGACAGAAGACGGCGACGTGTGCCAGGCTCAAAAGGCTTCATGGGCACGGTATCAGCTGCCCGCACAAAGTGGATGTTGTTAGTGTATGCAAGTGTCCAAGTTGTCTGGGCGGGCATTTTGCTTGGCTTGCGCAAAAAAAACTTTGGAATCCGATGAGTCAGGAAGGAGCTTATGAGTTGGCAGACATCAGGGTATGAGATGAGGCATCGTTTTATTAACGGCCTCTCACCGATATCTAAGAAGCAGCGCTTTCATCTCTGTCATGTTTCAAATTCCACACACACACACACACACACACACACCCCTGTACCTTCCTCTTTTCTCTTGGCCTCCCCAAGACACTATAAAATGTCAATGCACACGCACAGCTAAAGCGTTAATGGTCACTGACCCTTTTTTACCCATTTGGCTGTGTAAATGAACTCGCTGGACCGTTGCGGCTCAGCTGAATCAAGTGGATCAGATCACTCCCGTCAGCAAGGCCAATAGCTGCTGGTCCAGCAGTATCGCAGCAGGCATCTGTGTTCCGTGGTGTAATGCCATTTGTTCCGTGCTGGGATTGATACTCGGCGCCCAGAGACAAACATCGCCGTTCCCCATGCAAAGCAAACGGTGCACACTAGCTGGAGGTGATGATAAGCATTCCTCCAATACCGCCCGCTCGCTTCCCCCCCTCCCCCCCACCTCCCCTGTCGGTAAAACAAATCTGATCCTGCATCGACTGCGATCAATGGCACGTCAATAGTGCTTGTTCCTGATGGTGGGTCTTGTTCCTTCATTTGTACAGTTAGACGCGGTTCAGCTTGCCTTTGTTTAACATATGCCACATGCTGCCATGACCTGTTTACGGTCTCAAAGCCGTGGTGTGACTCCATTGTGTTTTTGCAGTTCAGTGGCATTGTGCTCGTAAGAGGCCATTGTAATGCATCTTATGGTATGCAGCTTATGCTGCTGAGTAATCATGTACAGCATTGCACACGCATGGGTGTGCTGTGCATAATTCATCTCTCCTCTATACATCTTTAAAGTATGTACATCCGTCTTTGTTTTACGGCTAAACGACTGCCGCGAACTCAGCCACAACAATCACTCGAGCAGCAAAAACAAACAAACGTCTGGCAGTAAATTACGCCGTTGACCTTTCAACCCGTTATCCCCTCAGGCCGCCTCTTCGAGGAGCGAACGCTGTGAAGGATGGCGGGCGGCGCCCAGTTTTGAGGCCGAGGCTGAGAAGGCTGGAACACCTCCTGATTCAGCTCATTTCTCCTCATAATGGGAGCATCATCTCCCCATTTGGGGACTAATTCTGCAATTCATATATTTATTTTCAGCACACAGTATGACGGACCCTTTCATGCACAGTAGGCTACAATATAAATATAACTTGCATGTAGATATTATGTCATTTTTGAATGCCATGTTTATGCAAGCTCTTTTACCATTCATCAAGTATTGTCTCTCAGTATTGTAGGAACAGCAGACCTGATATGGGTGAATGCTGACAGCCAGATCCATATGTTATATTATTTGAGCTAAGCTCTATAGTAGCATCTATAGGATAAGGCAGCAAAATGTCTCTATGCGCATCAATTGAAATTCCAGACAGGTGTGCTGTAACTGAAACGTTAATAAGGGGAATGAGGCGGCCATAAAGCAGGTGAGACTGCTGTAATGGAGAGTCAGCGCTGCGGCGGGGAGGCTGCGATATCATATTGACCATCCCATAATACTGTGAATAAGACAGTCGTTTCTAAATTGGTCCTCTCGTACGAAAAGCAATACTGCCTCCTCTCTCGCTGAGCGGATGACGGATGATAAGTACGGGCGCGATGACAGAGTAAATCGAACACACACCACTCTCATTTCCTCCTTTTCCCTTCTCCGCTCCCTCCTTCCCTCCCTCCCTCCCTCTCCCCCCCTCCTCTCCTCCACCTTTTCTCTCTCTCCGTCTCCTCTTTTCACCGTTGCCTCCTCCAGCAGTTGCAGTCGTTTCGGGCGTAGCTGACAGGAACCCCTTTTTTAAAAACTCTATGTGGATCTCTGACATTTTAAAGCCTTTTTCCCGGAGTCACTGCTAACCCCTATAGGCACACACACAGAGGGAGAGGAGATACTGTGCTCTCAGGGAAAAAAATAGCTATCTCAACTCTTCAAACCACCCATGTCTTTCCAATTGCCTGGACAGCCTCCCCAGACTTGAGGAGTGCAGTCTGAAGGTGGACTGATAGGAGGACTCCCCGAGTGATGACTGAGGAGTCCCTCTCGATCTCGGACAGGTGCTCGTTCCGACACAGTCCGCTCTCCGCTGTCTCTTCGGATGGGGGGGGGGGGCGTACTAACAGACAGACTCAATGAGGGGGCTGGAGATGTTCGAGTCGTACCCTCAGGGCCTAGAGTAGTGAATGGTGGTGAATGGTGGTTGTGGTGATGGTGGTGGGGGTGGGGGTGGGGGTGGTTGGGGGTGGTGTACCGACTCGTCTGCTCTGTGGAGTCTTTGTGGCCGTGACAGTTCCCTGGACGGAGCGAGCGATTCGTTTTGTGCGGCCAAGCGCACGCGTGGCTCGTGGTGTATGGATTCTCTATGTCCCCTCCCGCGCGTTCACTCTCTATCTATTACGCTCGCGCTGCCTCCCTTGGTAAGGCCTCCCCTCGGGGGATTAGGAGAGGAGGAGGAGGAGGAGGAGGAGGAAGAGGAGGAGTGGTGGGGACGAAGAGAGATGGCCATCGGGGATCGGTCTCATGTGCTGTTGTGCAGACTATTTGAGAGTGTACGTTTCCACAAGTATCACACAGCCCCATCGCCCCTATCCACCCCTACCCCCCCTCTGCTCTCTTTTCTCTGTCTCTCGCTCTCTTCACTCGCTCTCTCTTTCTCTCTCTCTCTCACCCCTCCCCTCCACCTCCTGCCTTCCCTGCGCCGTTGTTCCGCAGAGCTGCCTGACGACGCCATTGCTTGCAGCGGGAAAAAGCGTAAGATAGATGAGGCGTATTGATTTCCCCCTTTTTCTCCTCCCTCCCTCCCTTACACTTTATTTTTCATTTCTCTCTCTTCCTCCGTCTTTCTCTGTCTCTCTCTCTTTCCTCTCTCTTTCTCCTCATCGCATCCCAGTCCTCGTTGTGAGGTGCGTCTGAGAGGGAAGGCCTGCTGTTAGAAGGAAGGGTGTGACTGGGTAGACAGGGAAAAACGAACGTCTTGGGGAGAGAACAGGCGGAAAAGCGGAACGGTGCTTGGACCTTGTCGTCCTCCTCTTCCTAACCACCTTCCTCCTTCCTCTTCCTCCCAGGCTGCTCTTCCTCCTCCTCCTCTCCTGTGGCCCCGTCTGGATGCCCTGCGTCCTCTCCGTCTCTCACCTGTAACAGGTAAGTACGTCCAGGACACGCCCACCTTCATCCGCACAACCCACACACACCTCCTCAGCACGCACAACAGCATAGCCATTTTCTTAGACCTGGCCTGGCTCAGTGTATGATGTTTTCAAGGAGGAGGTGGGGGGGGGGGGTGGATGTGCGATGTCACTGTATCAGGTTGTTGTCTGTTGTATATCTTCTCCCTTGGGCATCTTCTATAGGGCCGTATCCACGGACACAAGCTTCGCCATGCATAGGGTGGAAAATAACTCGGAGATCCCTCCCAATGCTCCACGTGTGGTTACACAAACAACCTTGACATGCACGGCACGCGTTTCCACATTTGAAGAGTCGCTCGTGGTCGTTTACGGCGTTTCTTTTTAAAGCGCTCCAGTGCTCTCATCGTACTCACGGTGATGGAGCTCGTATCTGTCTAGTTAGCGCTGAAAGCTAATCTCTGTGTAATGATGGCCAAACATTAGCAGAGTCAACCGTACGCACACCGCGCAGATTATCATCCTCGCCATTAGCACTAGTTCATTATTTAACGAGCGCCGACTGTTGGCCCACCGGGCCTTCGGCATTAATTA